>NW_004567103.1:5391369-5395151 GCF_000260355.1 Condylura cristata | reverse complement strand
CTGGCGTAGGGGGTGGAGTCCAGAAAGCTGGAGTCCACAAGACTCCGCAGGGTTCCTTTAGGACATCCTTCCCCTTAACAAAACTAGGGCATCTAGAGGTGAATAGAAAGCCGCACCCTCCTCACCAGTGCCTTCCTTGGGCCTTGAAGACACCGGCCTCAGCCTGCCTCTGGCTCAGTGAGCCTGGCCTCTGATGCAGGCAGTCCTAGAACACTCTTGACCTCTTTTCAGTGCCACATTAATTGCACTCATGAATACGTACAAGAACTACTACATTTCTTTTTTTTTTTTTTTAAACGAGGGGCAAAAAATTTTCATTAGAAGGCGGGATGTTATGAGAAGGGCATGGACACTAGAAATCCCTTTCTTTTTTTCCTAATTGAAATATATTTGCCATGAAACATTGTGTAAATTTGAGGTGAACAGCATGGCTATTCCAATCTTTGCAAAGAAACCATCTGAATGACATCAGGTCACCTTATCCTATATCTAAGAGGTTGGAATGTAAGGTCTAGGGGCCTCCGCAAGGCTGGGGCAGGAACCTTGAATCTGGGGCTGTTCCTGTCTGCAGGCCTGGAGCCTCCTAACCTTGAGACTTCTAAAGTCTGGCAACTGCCTGCATTCTGGGGATCAACTCTGCACAGCTGGCATACAGGTAAGCATTGCTGATTAATCGTCCCAGAAACAGAAAAGCAAAGCATCTTCCCAATTCTATAAAAATGTACCCATAATCCCCAGCAGGTGCAGCTTCACTTACCTCTACCCTGTCTTTGGGGTCTGTGAACCTCTCCTGGGAGCCAATACAGTTATATCTTGTTAGAAACGTGGCCTGGCCTTCCATCCTTTTTTTTTTTTTTTTAAAGATTTATTTATTTGTGCATACAGAATTGGGGTACAGGCCAGAGGCCCAGGGGCGGTGAGAGGCTTCACCAGAGACAGAGTGGGGAGCAGAAAAGGCAGATCGACGAAGTACACTGCTGAGAGGAGCAGCGGGCGGGCCAGGAGAGGTCTGCCGCGCCATGTGGTCACCTCCGGGGCAGGCGAGAATCGAACTCATGTGGAAGCAGCTTTAGATTCTCAGTGCTGTGCTTTAACCTGCTGTGCCACCAGGGAGGGCCTGGCCTTCCATTCTTTAACTGCACCGAGACTACCATCCTTTCTGGTATGACTAGAGATTTTAAACTGAGTCTAACTGAAATACAAAAATCCCTCTGAATCTTAAGGAAACATTTCTCTTTTGAAAATTTGAAATTAAAAGGAGGTATTGATAGCTCAAGTCTGCATATTTTATTTTTGTTGCTGTAGACCACATAGAACATGTGAAATTCATGTGAAAGTACATTGTGTGTGATTATCAAATCAATATACACAATTTTTTCTCTTAAAGGAAATACCAGCTGCAAGATGGGTTCAAAAAACAATTTATTTCTAATTAATTAATGGCCTTCATATTCTAAGTTCTAAACCAGCCATTTTTAATAGCATTGCAAATTAATCATGACTCAAACAATGCACAAACTGAAGTAGCCCATCAGTATTTCCATTGTTAATCATTGCAGGCTCCCTCCTGCCCACCTGTGATTGCAGGTGTCTCTCTTTTTCTTTTCCCTTTCCTAATAAGCCTACCCTTTTAAAATGTAAATAAATAAATGACATTTTTCAAATGACTACTGATGGTAAAGTAACAGATCTTAGATTTGGATAAAAGTTGGACAGAATAATTCAAGTTAAACCTGTCTTGTTTTAAATTTATATGTATTAGCTTATTGTTATTGCCACATTGAGAATGAAAATGAGCCAAATTTAAATGAAATGATACCACTTATGGTAGTGGTGGTGAAAGGAAAGGAGAGAGGAAAAAAAAAAAAGAGGAAAGTGGGAGAGAGGAAAGAAATTAGGTCCAGATCCTGGCTACAACTATCTAGCTATCTAGCTACTGCCTACCTTTCAGGGTCTGTCTTCATTTATAAATAAAAGTGGAGCACAGTCTGTGATGTATTTTACTTCTGCAAGTCATTTGTAAAACATCATGGAGGTTCTAAATTTTTAACACTAATTTTACAGGTTTCAGGGACCCTTCCTGGTGGCGCAATGGGATAGGACACAGCACTGCAAGCTGGCCATAGCCTATTCAGTGTGAGTTCCATCCCAGCTCTGGAGGTGACCCACTCGCCTGCTGCTCCCCTCAGCAGTGTGCTTCACCAGTCTTCCTATTCTGACTCTGGTGAATCTTCTCACGGTCCCTACACCTCTGTCCTATACCCCAGTTCTGTATGCATAAATAATAAATATTTTAAAAAAGCAATTTTACAGGTTTCCCTAGTATGGCACCTCTCACTTTTTAAGCTGCTATTTAAGTGTGTAATTCAACCTTGGACCAAACTAAAGATGTTCCTGTGAGGCTTTCTGGCTACAGGAAACCTTGATTTTATGCAAAACTGAACAGGTTATCATTGGAAAACAAGACCACAGAATCCATTAAGCTTGCTCTGCAGTAACTTGCCCATGAATCAGGGAAGTCTCATATTCCTTCTTCTTTTCTTCAAAAATCTGTGAGCTGGGCTTCTTGAAAACCCTCACAACTGTATGTCCTGTTGTAACTACACAATTACAGGCAGCTGTGAGGCAGCTCAGGCAGCTCTGAGCTGCTGAAGATCACCTCCATCCAGGCTGTCCTTGGAATTGTGTCCAGGGTTAAGGCATCTCCTGTCTCTCTAGCAGTCTTGGGGGTGTGGAGTAGCCTAGCTGAGAATGAGGCTGATCTAAAACACAGAACTTGAACTTGTAGAAATAGAGTTTAGACAACCACTGATGGCTCCCTCCAAGGGGTAGGGGTGGTTAGACCCCAATCAAGGAATAGTGGCAACATGGAGAAAATTTCCATAGAAATTCTGTGTTTTCCCATCAAGCACATTGTATCTGACTGTAGCGAGGCAAGGTACTATGGCAATTTTCATGTACATCAAAGTTTAAGAACCATCCAACTCTTCCAGGGGAAGGAAACAGTAGTGAGTTTCCACATATGTGTTGGAATAAAAGTCTTTCACCTTGTAGATGATTGAGAGATCCTCAATGGGAATGACAGTGAGGAGCGTATATCAATGTGTTGCTTCCAGCTGGGCTCCGTCCACTTCTTCTGATACTAAATCTCTATAGCATCGATAATGCAAAACAATGAGATTGTATTTATTTATTGTTGGGAGACTCGAAGGAGGCAGCACAGCAGACACCAACACCCCAAGCACAGCTGCATCTCCACACACACACAGTAACTCCACTTAATGATGCGTAATGTCTGAGAGTAGAAGTCAAGAGGCTTTATTTCTAAACCAGGTGACATGGATGTAGGTGGCCTTACAATGCACCCCGATCTTTTCCTGTGCCTTTGGATTGGAGATGTAGTTACTAAGTATTTGGGAAGATGCTGCTTTTGCTCTAGGGAGACAGTACTTTTGCTGCAACAGGATAAAGCAGAGATGGCAGCCACATGAAATTCAGACACTTATTAAAATGAGCTCAAACTGATTATTAAAAGCTTGCTGTCAAGATAGAAGAGTCTTATATAACTTGCTCCAAATGGGGAGGCTGCAAGTTCTTCCCTGGGACATTTTCCTTTAATTTTAACAAGTGCTGGTGATGTTTATAAAATACATCCTTTCGGGCAGAGTCCATGCTGAAACTGCTAAACGTGTTTCAGTGAGGTGGAGTAAGGTGGGAAAGGAGATACAATAGCAGAATTTGAAGCAATGACTTAAAAAATACTATGGGGGCCCTCCCTGGTG
>NW_004567103.1:5366963-5390349 GCF_000260355.1 Condylura cristata | reverse complement strand
AGACACAGGGCTAGGTCATGGTGGATGGTCAGTTGGAATTTATTAATGGTGTTTTTTTCTTTTCTTTCTGAGCATCCTGGTTGACCTCAGAAGATTATGCATGATAGTGTTTGAATTCAATGCAATTTTTTTTCCAGTGGTGACAGATGGTAGGATAAGCCACATCTGGCAAGATAATTTAAAGAATTTCCCAGGGTAGTTCTATGAAAAAAGATCCTGCTGTTGTTTTTGCAAAAATGTCAAGTAAACACAGTAAAAAATTAACAGAATTTTAACAGATTTTAAAAAAGATTTACAAGATTTTTAAAAGATTTATAAGATTTGTTCCTAACTTCTCCCTAAAACATTAATGAATGTTTTCAGTAAAATGTATTAACAACTATTCCTTGGATTGTTTCATTTCCATTAAGGAGATCTATTCTTAATCTTTATGTTTAGTCCTTTAATCTCAACATTGGATGAAAAAGAAGGCTCACTTCCATTAGAAAAGATTTTCAGCAAGGAAACCAGATGCTTTCAATAAAATCAATTTGGTGACATGCCACAAATAAGAATTTAGAGGATTTTAAAGTACACCATCACGTGGTACAAAATAAAAGTTAGCACAAGTGAATCTGTTTCATTTTCCTTCAGCTGAAGGGATGAGGCTATTACATGAAGGGGTGAAACAGTCTTTTAAAATTGGTTTGTTTTAAAGATCACTTCATGTATTCATTTCTCACACCTTCATCTTCTGACCAAGCTTTTGACAGAAACTTCCTCCTTGAACAAAGGTTAGTCAGGCTTCCTCAGCCTTCTTGTCAACTAGACCCTCACTGAGACCTGCCATCTGCCTTGGTCACTGCATCCAGTCTTGGTAAGGACTCTGGCTAAGTCCCCACACATGATATATAATCAAGTCCCTTATCCCTTACCCTTAACTTCTAGGTCCTTGGGTGACCTTTAGCAAGGATCAGCCAGGAAACTGCAGCAAGGAGCCCATCCCCTTGATATCTCTACTTAGAGGTGTCCACTCACTGGCCCTTACCCTGTTCATTGGCTAAAAACATCCACATTTGTCTATGTTGTTTCTTTTCCCTACTGCAATAGCTCAAATAAAACATACCATGCATTTTTAACAAGTGTCCAATGTAATTTGTTAATTAAACTCTTCACTCTTCTGCTCCTTCTTTGGCTTTATCTCACAGGTAAAACGTTTCCATGGTTTTGTCTGTGTCTCCTATATTGTTTATCTCCTATATTGATATTCTTCTTTTCTAGGGTGTAGACATCAGAGCTTGATTGGCTCTTTATAGCATGCATTTGTGCTAATTGCCACGGCTAGAAGAGCCACAGGGTCCTAATTATCCTTGTAGGGTTTTAGCAGAAGAATCAGAAGACATAATGACCCAAATCTTGAAGACATTTGGAAACCATTTTTATGTCCTTTTCAATATGTACAAGTGGTCAAGTAATTGCAGAATAGCAAATTTCAAAGTTTTCAAATTCCAGTAAAATAAAAATAATATAATAGCAATAATAACAATAAAATGTAAAGTGGCCAACTTTTAAATTTTCCAAATAAGGGAGTTAAAAAATATCCCTCATTATCCCTGCTCTGCCCATATTCTTCAAAGAAAAGCTATTGTGAAGATACAATACAAACTTAAGAAAGGTTATTTGTTTTTTCAAAGAGAGAGTTTATAGGGGCCCTTCCTGGTGGCGCAGCGGGTTAAAGCACTGCACTAAGAAGCTTAAACCACTTCCTCAAGAGCTCGATCCCGGCCTGCCCAGGGGGAGATCCACATGGCACAGCAGATCTCTCCTCACCCGCCCGCTGCTCCCCTTAGCAGTGTACTTCCTCGATCTGCCTGTTCTGCTCCCACTCTGCTCCTGGTGAATACTCTCACCCTCTGCATCTCTGGCCTATACCCCAGTTCTGTATAAATAAATAAATTTTTAAAAAATGTTTTAAAAAGAGAGTTCATAAACTTTCACTACCATTTTTGTCTTCAGAACAGTGAAAATGTTGCAGACATGTCTGGGCATGAATTTTTATGACATATTATTAAATAATAGTGGTGAGAGTGTGTTATTTGTAATTACTATCAAATAAGTGTTCATTCTTAACAAGATAAAGTTTCAAATTAGTCAGACTCTAACTCACCCTACTACACAGGAGAAGATATTTTCACACCATACATCTGAATAACATCCAAGATCACAAAGACCTCAAATAACTAAAGAAAAATAAAACAAATAACCCAATCAAAAAATGGGCAAAATAGCTAAATATGCACTTCTACAAAGAAAATATACAGATGGTCAGTAAGCACATGAAAGAATGTTCGTCATCACTCATCATTAGGGAAATGCAAATCAAAGCCACAATGAGCTACCACCTCCCATCTGAGAGACTGGTCCACATGCAAAAGACCAGAAACAAGTGTTGCTGAGGATGTGGGCAAAAGGAGCAAGGCCTTGTACTGGTCCAGTCCCTGTAGACACAGGATGGATATTTCTCAAAATGTTAAAAATGGATCCACCATGTAACCCAGCAATTCCACTCTTAGGGATCTATTGGAATAATAGTTTAAAAAACACATGAATTTGAAGAGACATATGTACTCCTATGTTCATTAGAGCACTATTTATAATAGCAAAGCTACTTAAACAAGTTTATAAAACTAGATGAGTGGATCAAGCAGATGTAGTATAAATGTACTATGGAATACTACTCAGCCATTTACAGTAACATGGATGTGGCTGGAGGGATGATGCTAAGTGAAATAAGTCAGAAGGAGTAAGACAAATGATTGTGTGACTGTATGTGGAAGATAGAAATAGCAAACTAAAAGGTCTGATAAAACTAATAAAAAATAATAAAAAACTCTAAAAATTTGACTATAGAGTTGAGTCTACCAGAGTAGGACCGGGAGAGGTTAGAACAAAACGGAAAGACTATGGACTATGTGAGTTTTGGTGCTGCATGTGGTATTGCTACCATTAGCAATACCTGATGGGGGGGGGTTCAAATAGCCCCCAAACTCAGGCAACATTATAAGCAGGTGCCATCTTAATACTAAAAATAAGTGCAAAACCGATATGATTACACCCTTATTACTTCATTTCGATACAATTTGCAAACTCCTGTGGTTGGTAAATTCCTTTCCTTATATTCAATACTAGTTGTGTTGCAAACTTTAACCCAGAAAATTATATTGAATATCATTCAATTAAAACTTTCTCATTCATGCAGGCAACTTTCAAATCTCTAGTTATATCTAGTGAAACATAAGCCCCTTCAGATGTAGCTACTATGTAAAATAGATTGCAATATAAATGATAATTAGATAATAAACTTCTTATTAAAAAATGGTGTGATAAAGTTCTCCACTCAACTTGGATGAAATTGGGTACATAGCCCCAACCACTATAAACCTTAGCTTCCTCATTGATAAAATGTACATCATAACAGACGCTCTGCCAGGCAGCAGCACAGTGGTGGCAGAAGGTAATATTAACCTCCAATATTAACCTGAGAAATGATGTGTCTAAATCTGTAAATGTATTTACTCTAAAGAGTCCCCTTGTTAGGTTTGCAGTACATTGATATTAAATTAATCATACTATATGCAGCCTTTTTGAATAATACATGGATGTTTGCCATGGTAACAGTTCTCTTTTCTGTTCTGGGACTTGGGTTTCCTAAAGATACTTAGTAAATATTTCCGTCCTTATGCTGACTCTTGATTATTATTGTGAGATCATGAAATGGAGAATAGTTTAGACCATTTTAAATCCAAGAAAACAGAATTGATCTCAAAATATACAAAGCTGTGGCCTATTCAAACAACTTTATGCCTATCAACCTATGAAATATCAAGATAATTGAAGCAAAACCCTAAAACTTCCAGAAGATAACTGCCACTGGTGAATTCAGCATTGTACAATGCAGCAATCCCACCTAGTTATCTACTCAAAGGAGATGAGAACACTAATGAGAAAGGAGGTAAGCACTCCTGTGTTCACTGTATCTAAATTTGCGATAATTAAGTTATGGAAACAGCCCAAGTGTTAAACAATAGACCAGTGAATTAAAAAGATGTGGTATATGAATACAATGGAATACTACTCAGCAATAAAAAGACCCATCATTTGTGACAATGTTGCATGATGTCAGCAAGTTCTTGCCTCATGCTCTTGCCATTGTAAATTTTAGACATGGGCCATGAGGAGTGAGTTTTATAAAGTTTATTCAGTGATAGGGAAGCAGGGAGGGAGCACCCAAGCAGGTACTCCCCAAATGCTCCTGCGTAGGGTCTTTTATGCAAACAATAGCTCCTCGAGGGCCCTCTTTTGAACACACAATGGAGGAGGGAGCTTGCTAAAGATTAACATGCAGGCAGCTACAATCTGAGGAAGTTTGCTGAAGATTAACACTCATGGCCCAAGTCCAACCTCCTTCCTGCTCTTCTAATGGGACAGTTTTGGTGTCTCCAGCTCACGGGCACAGGAACTATGAATTTTCCTTCTTCTAAAATTCTGGTTCTGCCACTTTCATTCTCCGTGGGCCCCTGCCCTGTCTCCCTAACCAGAATCTGTTTCAACAGTGGATGAAACTGGGGGAGTTAATACCAGTCAAAGGCCAAAAAAAGGCAAGTATGTTTTTATTTACTAAGTCTATGACTCAATATGGGTCATTTCTCCTTGACTCCCCTTCTTGTAAGTTATATACTCCATTCATTTAAGCAACTTTGTTGGTTTATGAAGATGTATTACCCACCCAAAGTAACACCTGGCCTGTAGTAGGAGCTTCAGACATATGTGTTGATTCAGTGAGCTAATTAAACATACAGATATAGCTTCACATACATGGAAAAACAATGGTTAATCGTATTATATGTGACTTTTTTTCTTTTTATAATTATTAAACATTCTAAACTGGGTATTTTTTTTTTTGTAGTAGAGTTCTTTATCTTAAGATGTATCATTTCTCTAATGAATCCCAGTGCTTAGAAAAAAAAGTGAAAATTAAGACTCCCTATTATAACTGCAATTATAAGGACTTTATCTGATTATTAAATAATATTTCCCTTTGAAATCAAATTAAATTTGCAATCTAAACAAACATACAGATTACAACATCATTGATGGCTTCTCCTGGGTCCTGCTAAAGGGAACAGGCAATCCAGCTGTTAAAAGTGGTAGAAGCAATACGATAAATAAAACCAGCAAAAGCTGCCTTAAAACAAAGGTCAAGCTGTGGTGAAGCCAGGGAAGAACCCTTTATCATAGATAATTGTCTATGAGTCTACATCTTGCTTCTCTTCTAATTCTGGGGGATGAGACTGTCAGTGATTTCATGGTTGTCTGTGTAGATAAGTGGCAATCTGAAATTTAACTTGGACAATCCTACAGAATGCTTCTGGATAATGAGGCTTAGATCAAAAGGAGAAGGTATGTGAAATAAGTCAGAAGGAAAAAGATACATGAAATATGAAATATGATTCCAGTGACCTGTGCAATAGATAATGCAGCAAAACAGCCAAACAAAGCAAAGTCAAACCCGTGGACTCTGACCGCAGAAAGGTGGGGAGGGAGGTGGTGTGATGGGCAGAAGGGCCCAGGGGCTGGTGGCGGAAGTGACTGGGCTTCTGCTGGGGGGTGTGGTGTGATAGTCAGCCACTGAGGGAGACACCATACCTGAGTATAGACAGTGTTGGGAACTAACGCCTAAAACAAAAAGGCAAGAGCACTTGGAGCTGCTAGATGGAGTTACTGACACAGTTTAAACAGCATCATCATACCGTGAAGGCAGATACCTGGCCACAGAGCCCCCGCTCTCCTGATGGGGAAGGCTGGGCAGTGCCAATAGTGTCATTTTTTTTTTTAAAGATTTATTTATTTATACATATAGAGCTGGGGTACAGGCCAGAAGTGCAGGGGTGGTGAGAGGATTCACCAGGAACAGAGTGGGGAGCAGAGCAGGCAGACTGTTGAAGTACACTGCTGAGGGGAGCAGTGGGCAAGTCAGGAGAGGTCTGCCGCGCCATGTGGGTCAGCTCCTGGTGGGGATCGAACTCGTGCTGAAGTGGCTTTAGCTTCTTAGTGGTGTGCTTTAACCCAGGGAGGGCTCAGCTTCATTTTTTAAAATGAACTAACTCAAGAAAATTTTGAGTTCTTTATAGGGTACATTAAAATGCATTTTTAAATATCCAAAGTTGGGCCTCCTTGGTGGCACAGGGTTTAAGTCTCAGCACTGTGAAGTGATCACCAGCCACTGCAGCATGAGTTTTTTTTTTTTTTTAACTTGCATCATATTTTGAAATAAAATCATTTTATACCTGATTTTATAAAGGTTTAGCGATGTCTTCTGCTATCATACCTAAACTACCTAGTGGTTTCATATACTACTGCTAAAGAATCATATTTATCCCTGACGGGGTACAAGAATCTAGGAATCACGGAGAGTAAATGTATCTTCCCTTATCACTGTTCACAGGTGTCACTTGCCACTTTAAGGCACAGTCTTGTCTCCCATTGAGAGAAAAGGGGTTTTACAATCTAGCTGGAGTTGAACTAAAATTGCTTGGTTTTGTTTCAAGGCACCCCAGTGTGAAATGGTCCATCTGTCGGTGGGGCCTCACCCACACGCTTAAAATGTACTGCAGGAGCACACAAAAGGGTCAAAATTGGTTTATTTACAAAAGGGGAAAAGAAAAGGAAACAATTGGAATTTTTTACGGCTGAGCTAGCTTGGAGCTCTGCTAACAAACTAACTGAAAGCCCCAATCACACTGCCCAGAGAGCAGTTTCCTGAGCACAAGACTGAGAGACGCAATGGCGCCCTATTTATCCCCCAAGTCCCAGAATGCTGCTCAGCCCCGCCCTTGGGTCCTCGCAGTTCTCTCCCTGGTGCTGCTGGGAGTTGTAGTTTTCAATCACTGGAGTAGGGGGTGGAGTCCAGAAAGCTGGAGTAGAGGGTGGAGTCCACAAGACTCTGCAGAGTTCCTTTAGGACATCCTTCCCCTTAACAATTTTATTTCCAATACGTTTGTCTTTGAGGTGAGAAAGAATATAATTCACTACTGCACACCCTCAATGCTTTGTGCAGACTACCAAGTAATCTCAAAAACCGGGGCGCAATGGGTTGGAGTGCAGCACTGTGAAGCTGGCTATAGCTGCTTCAGTGGGAGTTTGATCCCTGGCTTGGGGCTGACCCACATGACAGCAGACCTCTCCTGTCTCGCCTGCTGCTCCTCTCAGCAGTGTACTTTGTCGATCTACCTGTTCTGCTCCACACTCTGTCTCTGGTGAATCCTCTCACCTCCCCTGCCCCTCTGGCCTGTACCCCAGTTCTGTATGCATAAATAAATAAAATCTTAAAAAAAAAAAGGGGGTTGCGTCAGATAACGGCTCTGCTTAACATCTAGCCCTTTATCTTTAATGTCAGATAATGGCAAATACAGTCTTCCAATTCTAAGTCTCAGCCTCTACCTGTAAGAGTGTCTGAGCTTGGGGACGAATGTTCCTGAAACTATCAGCTGCAAGTAATCCATAGACACTGTAAAAGGACACTTGATGACTGGTTATAGAGACAAAGCTTATGTAAATTACAGTTAAATTTCTTAAAATCAATAGAAATACGGATACAGACACTCATTCACTAAACAAGTATGTCCTGTGAGAAGGCCAGCGATTAAAATAAATCCGTTAACATTTAGAAATGTTCTCCTGCCAGGGGGCGCAGTGGGGATGCCCCTGGAGGTAGAAGACTGGGGTTCAGGTCTGAGCTGATGCTTCCAGCAGCTTCCTTGCGAGGCCTGGCTGGCTCCATTTTCCTGATGCTCAGTTTCTTCATCTGTTCAAGGGGCGGATTCTACTGACGGTGACTTTATAGCGTTTTTAACTGAAAGGAGAGCCTGTCTGTCAGTAGTGGATGCGCTGGCTGCCAGCCCCTCCTACCCAGCTGTCAGGACAACATCTTGCCTTCTGCTGCTTCAAATCCTGGGACACTCACAGCAGGGGGTCTCGAGAGTGGGGTTCATAAGTGCCCGAGATGCAGAGGTTTGGAGTCAAGGGCTTCCTGGGCCCCATGCCTGGCTGCACCCCACCAGCCTGAGCTTTCTTTCTCACTTGCCTGCTGTCTTCACAATAACTTGCCTTGGTCACGTGCTGAATTTCCTAAGCGTTGGGTCAGGAAGAACAATGCGGATCAGTGTCCCAGGAGAGTTCTCTGTTTGCTGCACCACGTCGGACTCGGCTTCCCTGGAGCTGACGAGGTGATGTATGTTGTCCACAGCCTCACCCGCTCTGCCTGGCGGAGGCTTCAGGAGAGTGGAACAGCAAAACCTCCTTTGTGATTTCAGGACTTAGGAAGTCGTGCCTAATTTAAAATCTCTGTTCCCTGTCTGCTCTACTCTTATACTGGAGTCACCACTGGCACCTCAGTCATTTAGGGAAGAAGGCCTCAGGGCCCTGAGAGGGCACGGAAAGGGTGGCATCTGACCATAGTGGGATAACAGAAGTGATACCCCAACCAGGCAGCCTGCAAAGAGTCAGGGTCAGAATCTGAGACCTGGGGGCCCAGAAGGCTCTGAGATGCAGGATGGAAGAGGAGGTCTGGGGGTCCATGTGTGGCCATATAATCCCCTGAACTTCACAGCCACTATCAGTCTGGATTCTTGGGGAGTTTCCTGATGAGAAAGGTGACAGAGAGGCTGGTGGCTGAGGTTTGTGCAATTCCCCATGAGGCTGAAGGAGACCTACCGCAATAGGGGAAGACCATCCCAGCAGATTGGAAAGAAAGGGAGAGAGGAGAAGGGGTGGGGTGGGCAGAGAACTTGTTATCCATTATGGAGAAAGACGCACTCACAAGTTGTCTTTAACATGGACAGACATAGCTAGATGATGAGGCTGTAGTAACTGGAAAGTGTGACAAGCATTCAGAGGCACAGGCCTTTTGGATGCACCAAAAGGTAGTTGATGCCCGTGGATAAGCAGTTCCCAGCCTTCCAGCCCCAGCCATGGGGATCTATAGGTGAAGCGCTGGTGTGCTTCTCAAGCCTGATATTTTGATATGAAGGATAATAAGAGAATAGCAGGGTAACTGACTTTGATAGGTTTTTGTTCCAAGTCCTTTGTATGCATTGGAATGAAATTTCTAGACAGTGCTCACCTCAGCAGTGGATTTCAGAAAAGTTGGCTGTTCTGTTCCTCACTCTGTCTCTCTGGTGAATCCTGTACCTTGCCCCACCCTCACCTCTGGCCTCTACCCCTGTTCTTGTGTACATAAATAAATACATATTTTTTTAAAATACAACAAAATTGGGCCCTCCCTGGTGGTGCAGCGGGTTAAAGCACAGCACGAAGAAGCTTAAGCTGCTTCCGCATGGGTTTGATCCCCGCCTGCCCTGGAGGTGACCCACATGGCGTGGCAGACCTCTCCTGGCCCGCCCGCTGCTCCCCTCAGCAGTGTATTTCTCGATCTGCCTGTTCTGCTCCCCACTCTGTCCCTGGTGAATCCTCTCACCCTCTGCATCTCTGGCCTGTACCCCCAGTTCTGTATGAATAAATGGATAAATCTTTAAAAAAAATACAACAAAATTAAGTACACTAGGGGCTTGTCAGTTTGATGTATTTTTTAAAGAAGCATCATTTGATTTGTCTAGCTTTTCATTTGATTTGTGCTTTGATTTCTAGCCTCTATTTTGGAGTTATTTCATTGTTTTTATTAAAATCTCAGGAGATAGGTGATTACTATCATGATTACTTCTGTGTGACTTTAATCTTTGTTATTTGTTAAGAATTGCTTTATCTGGCTAGTATATGGCCAATTTTTATGTATTTGCATTCTTGCAGATGTGAGTTTCAGTATTTTCTGTGGTGTCAAGTTGATTACAATATCAGACTCCTAAGTTCATTTTTGTATTTCCTTTATATTTCTGCCAATTTTTAAAAAATATTGAGTTTTATGAATATGAATTTAATTTTATGGTTATTCAGAGTTTTTCATGTTAAGTCTTACTATCCTTGATTTTTTAAAATATTTGGTTAATAATCTCTGTGTTTTCTTTGGAATACATAGCCCTCTTATGCTTAATGTAATTGGTGATATATTTAGGTCTGTATCTATCATTTAGTTTGTACTTTCCTTTTTTTTCTTAACTTTTCTTTAGTTTCTTGTCCCACTTAAGTCAATTAAATTGTGTCTTTCTTTATAGTTTAGAAGTTATACCCCCTTTTCCAATTCCTTTAGTAGTTATCATAAAAAATGTATTTATTTGCTTTATTACCTTTTAAAATTAGCTAACATCTTTATTAATCTCCTGGAAAATATGAGAGTTTCAAAACATACTTCAATTGCAACTAACACCTCCCAGTTGATGATACTGCCTTATATTCTAATTATGTTAACACCCACAAGACTTTCTTAATGCTTTCTTACATAGTAAATGTTTACTTAAATTTATATATGAAATTGCTTTTTGTATCTCATGGCTTACATTTGGAATTACTTGAAGTAAAAATTCTATAATTTTCTCTAGTGATAAGTAATGTTTCCAGTTTTGTCTGTAAGGAAATATCTTTTTTCTTTTGTAAGATATTTTCACCAAGCATAGAATGTTAAACTCTTTATCATTTTCCTGCAATACACTGAAGATATCACTTCATTATTTTTTGAATCCTATTTTTGATTTTGTGTAGTTAGCTTTCAATCTAACTGTAATATTTTGAACATAATGTCTGCTTTTTTTTTCCTGGCTGCTTACTTTTAAGATTATTTACCTTTATTTTTGATAATCTGGTGACATTTAATAATTCTTTATTCTCTTACCAACCCTGAAATTCTTTTAGTAAACATAAAATATTTTACTGAATTTTAGTTATTAACAACAAGAAAATCGATAAAAATGCTGTTATATACTGAAACAAACCCTTAAGCCTCAGAGAGGAAAGAACACCAGTGGACTTCAAGTTTGAGAAATGTGGGCAGAAAGGAGCTATTTGATAATGTTTGTGAGCAGGGAGAATCAAACTAGGAGGAACTGGCTTTGAAAAGCTTTTCATGAAGAACTGGGAGCAGCTGACTGGAAAAGAAAAAAGTACATAACTGGGAGACCTAACCATATCTAATTACTCAGCTGAACATTTCACTTTATAGAAACAAACTTCAGCAAAAAACAGTGGTAATAATGATAATCCTTGAATATCATTACGTTGAAGTTAAATAAAACTATGTACATTTTAAAATGAAAGTTCATGTAGAGTTAAAATGAGCATGCAATTTATATGTTCAAGATGGTTCTGATTTCAAACCATTTATTAAACCATACTTAGGAAGCACCAATGGGTAGATTAATAGGTGCACTGATTTTTAGTAGGTGCCATGATCTCTTTTTAGGAAAGGAGGCATACTATACAGGACATTGGCTCTACACAATATACCAAATTGCCCAGCAGAGAAATACAGTATGGTAATGTGCTGATTATCATGATAAATCTTACATGTGTGTGTTAGAAGGTTTAGGTTAAGTGACTCACATGCAGAATCCAGAGAGGATGCTTTCTCCTCTTGTCAAGCTTACTTTAATTTCTCCAAAATTCATTTTGCTTAACAGAACCAGTGGAGTACAAGCCACTCCTGAGAGGCAAGTATACTGTTTAAGCTTTCTCAAACTCTTCACTCTAGCATAGTTTTTCGAATATAGCTAAAAATAATCAGGTTTCAGAATGAGATGAAAAACAGAGAAGACAATAAAATCTCTTTCATTTCTTAAGGTCATTCAATTAAAAAAATGAGTAAAATAATAAATTAATAAAACATAGACAAGAGTTAGATCACCATGTGCAGGCCTGTAATATTTAAAGACATTGAACTTCAAAGTAAGAATATACCCGCATTTTCCAATTAATAAATAAAGATATGTGAAGTAAATCACATGAATAGTCTCAACTTCCTGTGAATATTAGGGAGGTTTTAGAGCATTTCTCTACGCTTTTATATTTGAGAGAACATTCTACAGTTAGAAGTAATAAAGTCATCATTTAAAAAAAAAATTTCAGAAACTGGGATCATTGACAGGACTGCCAAAATTATATTTTTACACAATTTGCAGACAAACTCATTAGAATGGAGTATTCTTTTCTAAGCGTTATGATCAAACTCACTTGGGAACATCTTTTTAAGAAATGGTAGGACAATATCCTTCCTTTTAGTGCATGTTATATTCCTAATCACAAGTACATTTCCCAGGGATCTTTAGACATCTTCAAAGTGTTCAGCTGTTTCTTCAAGTTAGTCTGCCATTAGTGAAACTTCACTCACATACTTGTCGTATTTGTTTTTTTGCTATCTTTATCCAACCCATTTCAAGATCTGGAGATGAGTTCTGTATTACCTTGGACAGGTGAAGCATGAGTACACCTGTTACTCAGTTCCTGGGAGCTGTTTCTCAGATAAAGTTTGGTAGCTAAGAAGACTCTGTCTCCTAAAGGGAGATGATGAGAATCAAGCAATGGAACAGAGATGACTAAGTAGCTATAACCTAAATGCTACTGTTATAAGCTGTCATCATTGCAGACTGTAGAAAGAACTCCATTGAGTCCCAAAGAACAAGACTGAAGAAACCTTGCCTTGTTCTTAGAAACTGCACTTCATCCTTTATTAGGGGAAGAAGAGCATGGAATTTCACTGAAACTGAACAGATAAATGCGTTTCATCATTACCAGGACACTCTCGCCATTGGCACAGCAGGTCTGTGCTGTTGACTCATTAGATGCCATTGAGGAAAGTGAAAAAGAACAGAAAGTGAGCGGGTCTCACTAGAGAGATTATGTAAAGAAACTTCCAGATGACTTAGTACCTTAGAACACTTGTTCTCAGTTCTAAAATAGCCAAGAATGCCATAAACTTGTTTCTGACAGAGATTGCATGGCTCTAATATTTATTGCAAATTATAGTCACAAAGGGCAACGGAACACAGAGGTGGTGCAGACAATGAGGGCAAAGAAAACCTTAAAGTTTAGGCGGCGCTGTTAAACTGCAGCCCAGGGAAGCTCTGCAGCCAGTGTGCAAGCCATTGGCCTGTTTCTCGGCAGCGGGGAACTGGTGGCCTACATAGGTGTTCAGCATGGTCAGCAATGTCTTCCCTCAGATATACTCACTAAGACGACACTTCTCTTCACCCCCCACCCCTTCAAAGGTTGCTATCTTTTATGTCTACCTTCAGAGTGTCTACATTATGATTTACCAGAGAATCTGTCTTTCATACCTTCAGTGTGGCTACACAGCAGAATTCTGACAGAATGACAAACAGGAAGAATTGTACAGAAGCTTTATTCTGTGTTCCTGGTTTGTCTTGTGCAATTGCTTGGATGACTCAATTATTTTCTACTTATCCCCTCAACCAAAATGACAATGCAAGGAGACGCATTAAGAAATAGTCACAGCTGTATCTCACAGACCTCCTGGTTACTTATTCAGATTTATCTCTGGGCATCTTATTTTCTAAGGGAAGATCTTGTAGAAATAGACAAGCATTTTAATTTTTATGGAAATGATCAATCAAAATGGGATTTCTTTCTACCAATGTGTTAAGAATTCCATTGTAAGCAATAGAATTTTGTAAGCAGAAAGAACTTTGTCCTTTCTAAACAAGCATGAAAATAGGAAAATCTGCATGCACTTTCATTCTTTTAACAAAGAGATATGGGGCACCAAATTTTGTGATGTGCTCCAGGAAGTGTAATGAATAAAGCAGATAAAATCTTCAGGTTCTTGGGAAAACGTGTATGGGAGGATAGACATATAAAGCAATGTATGAAAGTAAAATGCATAAATGATACAGGAAAATAGCTGTTGACAGTTGCTCTTATAAAGTGAAGACTTTAGTATGTCTCTGCTCACAAATGATGAGAATCATGTCAGGAAACATTGATATACATACAAAGCCAGTGACGTTAAGTAATTTTGCCAAAATTACTTAACGCAGAGTATATAAAAAAATATGATTTTAAGTCTTCCAATTCTACATCTTGGGATTTAAAACACTACCTACACAGTACCTAAAATAAATAAAATGTTTCCAGATAGTTGTATATTGAATATCTTGGAAAGAAAATATCCCAATAATTGGAAAGTTTACTCTATCTATCTATCTATCTTCCTGTTTATCAATTGATCAATTGATCTATCCATCTGAATATTTCATGGTTTTCTTATCACAATCTTTAAAAAGCAGTACTCATGAGAATAGAATGAAACAGCTAGATAATCAACAATGACACACTTGTTACTTGCATTTGATTTTTATAGAAATTTCTTTCAAAGGAATTCTGAGTCTATTGCCTCCCTGCAGAGACTCCTATTACTTTGGCCTATTTAAGTTGGGGGTGGTGAAGAGGTATTATTTTGGGGCAAGGGAATGGTAGAAAGCAGGAAGCAGTGCATAGGAAGCAGAAGGCGAGAGGCACCGGAGGCATTATGTCCCTGTGGTATAAGGACAAGGAGACCCCACAGTGACCACTGAAATTTGGGTGACTCTTAATGTGTCAGACATACTAGGAACCCTTCATTGGAAATAAACACCTAGGTGGAAATATTTTTGGAGATTAGATGGCCATAGAGGGCAGCTGTATTTTGTCTAAGCTGAGTAATTATGATTCTTGAAAGGAAAGTTACAAGAAAAACAAGGAACCAAATTTTAAATAGCGCTACTATTTATTGAGCCACAGTTATTAGGCTGCTGCAGAATGCACAAGCCCAGTGTGGAAATGCCAGGGGCACATCAGCATGCCAAGCTTAGCGAAGCTCATTATGAGTGATATGCTTGCAAAAGGTCAGGAAGTGTGCCACAGAATGGGCAACACAGTCACTGTTTTTACTCATGACTTTGGACTAAAGCAAAGCAGCAGGGAGAATGGGGTTGTGATCTACTGGATTTAATCAGTGACCAAATTCAACGTTGATCACTATCGGAACAAAGTCATATTTATTGTCCAAACTGTCTACTAACTGCATTCTTCACTTACTTTTCTATTTTCAGAGCTGAAGATGCTATGTGAAATAAACTATGCTCAGATAAGATAATTATGATTGCACTTTAGATATTTCTTTTCCAGTACAGTCTATATTTTTTTATAATCGGGCCAAAAGACCAATTACACTCAGGTCCAATCTGCAGGTAGTTAAAGTAGGCAGGGGTGGGAAGAACCAGATAGATGGAAGTTTAAGGTATGTCCTAGGACACAGGGAAGGGCAAACTGACTTCCATTATTAATTCTGCAGAACAAGTATTGGATCCACAAGGAAATTCAGAGAGACATCAAAGGATTCAGAACTCAGCAGGATTTGAATTGGCAGTGAGAATAGGGAAGCTGTTCTTACTTAACCATTTCTCCCAAGACATCTCATCCCTCTGATGCTTCTGGTCCCGACTCATTCTCTCACTCCAAACCTTTCCCCTGAGTTTCAGAGTTGGGTACCCAACAGTCTGCTAGATGTCTCCATCCATATGTTCTGCATCTATATCAAATTCAGCCTATTTCCATCTGATTTGATTGTCTCCATGAATATTCAGCTCAGCTTTTGCCATTGGAATTAATACAAATTATCTAAAAAAAAAAAACAAAACTTGAGGTTGATCTTTGAGTTATTTTCCCCTCACCTTAATATCTGACACATGACCAAACTCTTCTAGTTTTATTCTGTAAATACAATGGCAACCTACTCCCTTCTCCATTCTTGTTATCAGTGTAAGTACTCAAGGTCCCTCATGTGTCATAGGTGAAGATACTCTGATTGAGTGAAGATTAAGGGATCATTTTAAGTAAAAATAATCCACAACCTTGATTTTGATTACTCCAGACCTATTTTCAATTGCAATGAATTATATCTGGACCTGCCTCCCTCCTGGTGCGGCACTTTTATAGACAGCAGTGGTCTTTCTGGAAGACAGGAGAGGAGAGTGATCCATACCCAGTGTTTGTGGTTGGGAGCCGGTGGTTAATTATATATGGATGCTTGTGGTCAAAGCCTGGCATGTTGACGATAGTCTTACTTTCAAAACACTTTGTTATCTATTCCATTCTCTGACCTCTCATGTAACAAGCTAGGGAAGATGGCTTGTTCCCCGTTTCACAGCCTCATCTCCTCAGAACAGGACCAAGACTAGAATGAATTGCCAAGCATCCATCCCAGTTTCTCTTCCCTCCCTGTTCTGGCCACCACTGTATACACAGAGATACCAGGGGCTTCTCACCAAAACAAGGCTAGGAGATGAAGACAGAAGGGTGAAGTCACTTATAATGAGTGTGAGCGTAATCTGGAGCCCAGTCTCGACTGCTGGAGACCTCCAGTGTGGGCTGTCTACCACTGTCCTACTAATTTAGGCATTACCTAGGTTCCTAAATATGATATCAAAACAAGACATGTAGCAGTTCAAGTTAAATGGGTAAGCTATACTTTGTTCAAGTTTATTGCAACTGGGGAGAGAGACTGAGCTAGAATCTGAATGCTATTGAAAGAGAGGGTGAGAAAGATTTCATGGGTGGAGTGGGGCATGGCGGTGGGTGGACAGGAGACTCCTAGTCCATCTGTGTTTGTGAACTGGCCTTAAGCCCTCCAAGTATATTGTCTCATAGCTTCATGGCAACAGATAGTTTATAAGTTGGGCAAGGTGCCCACAGAACTTAAGTTTCTTTTTTTGCACAGAAAGAAGGGTAGAGGGAAGCTATCCCCTTTGATATGTACATTTTAAGGTCCTCAAGAAAGACATTCTTACAATGTAAATTGGCAAGAGGCTTTAAAAGGATGTGTGGCACAGCACTAAGAAGCTAAAGCCACTTCAGCATGAGTTCGATCCCCGCCCCAGAGGTGAGCCATATGGTGCGGCAGACCTCCCTTGACCTGCCCGCTGCTCCCCTCAGCAGTGTACTTCGATGATCTGTCTGTTCTGCTCCCCACTCTGTCTCTGGTGAATCCTCTCACCACCCCTGCACCTCTGGCCTATACCCCAGTTCTGTATGCACAAATAAATAAATCTTAAAAAAAAAAAAAGCTCCAAAGTTTATCGGGTATATGAATGAAATAACAAGAGTTCAATATTCACAGCATACTGCCTGATTAAAATTTTAGTCATTGACATCTGATTTATTGAGAACTTCAGGAAAAGGTTATGTCAACATATAAAAAATATATTATAATTAACTTGATCTATCAGTAAGACTTCTTGTTTTCTCTGACAACAGAATGATATAAGTTCTTTATAACTCTTAAGGAAATGATATATAATCACCAAATAAATTTTTTAAAAACTGAAAATATAGATTTACACAACAGAAATCTCGATTGCTCACTTTGATTTCTCCTGATCATCGCTATGCTTTCAAAATATTTAAATATTTAGTATTTAAATAATAAAGTTTTTTTCAAAAAGATCCAGTCACTGACTCCTCCCACCCCAAAGTTTTGTGGACAAGGGTATAACTAAGGTATTTCCACATACCATTTTAAAATGTTTAGTTTACTTTTTACATATCAATACATATGACTTGCAATTAAATATTCATAGAAAGGAAATTATTTTCTTAGATTCCAGTAAGATAGAATATAAATTAACACATCTACTGGAGTGATTTGAATACTTTTATATAAATAAGGATATTAGTAAAATAACCGATTTGTGGAAATGTGATGTGTCTTGATGAACAGTTAATGCTCAAGAGCTTTAATACTGAAGCTGATGTTAAATCTATGTTAGCATTTTCCTAAGTTTCTAGAAGAAGTAGAGCAAAATGCATCGCATTTGCTTAGTTATTTATTAGATCAATTGACAGAACGTAATAGAAAAAAATTGTAAGGAATCACTGGTGTAACTTATTCTTACGATTTTAGAAAATGCCCTAGCTTTGAGTAGGACTCAATCCTGATTCAATATCCTGATTCAGTCACAGAGATATTGATCTGGGCGCAATCTCTTACAAAGAGACAAAGTGTCTCTATTGGAATGTTGGAAACATACAATTCACCAATTCATTTTTAATCATCATAGGCGGTAGATAAAATAGACTGCAGAAAGTAATTCTCCAATTTCCTTGGCTTTCAAAACGCCTCCAGCTTAGCCTTAAAACTCATTGGCATGTCTTAAGCTATAAAAAGTCTGCAGTATGGTCTGACCCGTCCTTTCCACACATTGTGCAAAATGGGGAGATTTAATGGTAATTTGACCTTGTGGGACCTTGGGGTTAGAGATTGTTCCCTGAGGGCAGTTTCAGACAATACATTGAAACCAAGCGGTCTTTGCAGAGACCCTGATGACACCACAGCTCAGGCAAGCTAAAGAGGAAGGCTTGGGAGTTGGGAAAGCTCTAATTCATTACAGAATATAAATACTTCAAGTCTCTAGATGGCAGCCTTCAACGCATTTGAAAAGCAATCTCCATCCCCTTCTGCCACCCCACCTCCACTCCCACCCCCATCCCAGCTCCCAGACCAGAGAGTGCCGGCTATGTGCGCGCTTTGCCTTGGATATCAGGCTTTGCTGCTCTCCAAGACGGGAGCTTCAAGTGTCTATTCCAGTACCTGGTAACCTGGGCTGAAAACTGCCCAGACGTTCGCTGGGGTAAAGGGACTCAGGGGAAAGCAAGATGATCCCCACTAAGCCCCTAGCCTAGGAGCGCGCAGCAAGGCGAACACCTGCATTCAACCGGCAGCAGCATCCTCAGCTCTCGGTGGGGACCTGGCGCCCGCCCCCATACACAAAGCTCCAAAGCCACCTGCCCAAACCCAATCAGCACGGTAGCCTCGGTTTACCCTGACGTTTGCGTAAGGGGAGTAGAAATATAAAAATTGCAGTTTCATAAATTCGCAAAGGACTGAGTGGAAAGGAGCACTGAACTGAGCCAAAGGACAGAAAGGCATAGGAAAAGCAAACTAGGTAAACGCGTTGCTCCTACCTGGCAGCGCTTAAGGTGGCCTCCCTGACCGGCCCGCGCCGGGACCCCAGGACTGGGGTGCAGTCAGAAAGGGCGCCCAGCAGCCAGAGAGGTGAAGGGAGAAGTGGCTGGCTGGTGAGCGGCGCGGGGGCGGCTGAGGCTGGCGGCCCTGGAGCGGACAGAAGTCACCTCCAGTTTCCCTGTCAGGTGCAGTCCAGGTGTCGGCGGCGGGTGGGGGCCCCTCCCTCCCCGCTCCCTCCCCCACTGCATCGCCACCCAGGGAACCACAGACACTCCCAGGTCGCGAGGAAGCGGAAGCCGGGTGTGTGTGGGGAAGGGTGTGCTGCGCCCCAGTCCTGCTACTCCTGTTGTCGCCCTACCATGGACGCCCCCTGGAGCAAAACCTCTCCAGGCTGCTCCCCCCGCAGCCTGGCTCCTGGCTCCTCCGCGGGCGGAGCAGACCTCAGCCCCGAGATCCTAGAGGCGGGCGCGAACTGCCTCAGCCCCAGCAGCTCAGCGCGCAGGCCGCACCCAGCACCCCAGCAACGCGCCGGGGGAGCCACGGTTACCCCAGCGTCTCCCACTGCAGGGCAGGACCTCCTTGCGAGCGCAGAGTCCTCGGGCCCCGCAGGGGAGCCCCGCGCAGACACAGGCGGCTCGGGCAAGTCCGCGAGCACCCGGGGCGCAGGGCAGAGTGGACGCAGCCCTGAGCTGGGCAAAGGCGAGAGCGGGTCTTACCTCGGCACCGAGAGCAGCGAGCTGACGTCCATGGTGTTGCGCGCAGTGAGGGTGCAAGTGCCGGCGTGCCACGGGCAGGCGGCGGCACCCGGGCGCAGAGACAGCGCTGCTGTGGACGCGCGCGGGGCCGGGGCGCACCGGCGGTCCCGCCGCGGGGCTGTCGGAGACTCGCTCCTCCCCGAAGGGAAGACGCCAAAAGCCGCGCCACAGTCGCCCCAGGGCCCCCTCCCTGTCGCCCCCTCTCATTAGGAGAGCGCTTGGCCCAGCGCGCACCCTGGCCCGCCCCGCCCTCCTCCAGAGCAGCAGCGCTCCGGGTAGCGGGAGGCTCCTGCTCAGCCCTCGCGGCCGCCAGCCCAGGCGACGGAGACCCGCTTCTCTCTCTGCGCCTCGCCCTGCTGCACCCTCCCCTCGCTTTCTCTCCCCACAGCCCTCGGAACTCTGAAGTTGTTCACTCACTTGGGTCGCATCCCCGCTCTGCGCCCCGCCCTGCCACAGGCCGGGTGGGTGAGCATCTCTCTTTGTTGCCGCTCGTCCGAATTTATTTTTGGTTGCCTTCTTGGCCTCGGCGGTGGGTCGCTCCAGCCAAGCTCTCTCGGGCCCCCACCCGTTTTCCCTTTCCTATGTTTTACCACCGCATCTCTTCATCTAATTGATTGCATGTCCTTGGGACTGGCTCCTGCCTAGCCTGGCAGGAACCTGTGTCAACCCTGACAGTGTCACCATCAGAGGCCAGCCAGCGCCCAGGTGGGAAGGAAAGCCGGCCAGGAAAAGCCCGCATGTGCTCACTTCAGTGAGAAGAAGCAAGCAAATAAACCCAAAACTTGAGCATTGTTTTTAAAAAGAAAGGCAATAACAGTGACAAATAACTGATCAGATAGAACGATTTGACTATGATTCTTTCTCATTAAAAATAAAAAAAAAAAAAATAAGGCCCTCCCTGGTGGCTACTGCATGAGTGTCCCTTATGACCCAGACCTGAAGCTAAAAAGCTGACAACCCAGAAATATCTTTGAGTGCAGACAGGCCTCCAATCTCTGGCCACAGGACCAGGAATTTTGTAGATAGCAACACAGAGAATTTGCAAACAGTAAACGCTCTTCCCTGGCTCTACTAGAAAGGAGAAACCTGCGGCCCAGTCCACCATGCCATCGAAGACCAAATGGGAGACCTAAATTTTATCATTTCAAAGCCCTCAGGAGTAACCCTGAACCCTAGCCCCGCTGGTGTCAGCGAAGATTGAGTAGGGGAGTGAGGACATTCATCCCTGGAGACAGCAACAGACTGTCCCCCCTTGCTACCTATGAGCCAGCTCTTCCTAGGGTACAGTGGTCTTGAGCCCTTTCCCGCTGCACTGGAGTAATACAAAACATGCTGAGGACAGCTTTCATCACTGTCCAGAAGTAACAGGCCTCATGCACCTTCTCCCTCATCGGAGGACATACAAGAAGCCAACTCAACACTCACACCACACTCAGTGCCCGGTGAGGGAGGCTTACTGGAAGCCAGGGCACCATTAAGGAGGAGGATCTCCTTCCGCCTAGGGTGGCAAAGTCAGCCAACAGGGGAACCTACACTTTATAGATACCTGGCAGGGATGAAGAAATGTCTTCCCACTAACCCCCACTACTCTGCAGGAGTGTCAAGAAAAGCCAACTAAAATGAATATTTATATGAAATTCAGTCTGCTAATAAAATACATCACATGTGCAGGGTTTAATAGAAAATGATTCATCACACCAAGAACTAGGAAGATCTCAAATTGAATGAAAACAAAAATCAGTAGATCCTAACTCTGAGATGGCACAGATGTTAAAAGTCTTAAAGTAACCATGATCAAAGTGCTTCAGGGAATCATTACAAACACACTTGAAACAAATGAAGAATGGAAAGTCAAAAAAAAAAATCTTAAAGTAGAAGGCACAAAGAAGCACCAGTGAAAATTTTAGAGCTGAAAATATAGTAAAGTACAATACTCACTGGATGATGTTAACATCATATGGAAGTGGACAGAGTAGAAAGATCAGTGGACTGGGAGATTAAACAATGAATTATCCAACTTGAACAAAAGAGAGAAAACAGGCCCCCCAACGTCAGTCTTAGTAATGTGTGAAGAAAAATGACTGAACATTTCCAAGTTTAGCAAGAGGCATTAATTAACTCTAGGCTTAAGAAATCAAATATGTTGAACACAAAGGAATTCATAAAAGACATACGGTAGTCAAACTCTGAAAAATAACTACAAAGACAAAATTTCAAATACAGTGCTGGAGAAATGCTACCTTTCCCATAAAAAAAAATCCAAAAACAGTTTAATTAACAATGGATTTCCTGTCAGAAGCCACTGAGGCCAGAAGTGACACATTTTTCAGGTTCTGTGGAAAAGAACTATCAATACAGAAGACTATGTCTGGTAAAAATATTCATCAAACACTTTTTGGTCTCCAGAGCACTGACTACATCTAGTAGCCGAGAGCATTTTTTTTCAAATGATGAAGTGTTACTTAAATGTCAGACATTAATAATTATTATCACTTATACCATGGAGTTTAGCTTCAATTTCCTATGCAGGTTAAACGTCAAACTGGTTTTACTACACATCCATCCCCACTTGTTTGTCCCTAACTGCTTCCTCAGGAGCCACTACCAGGAGAGTAGAGATATCTGGAGACTCTCATGGCCAGGCCTTAGGCTACCCTCAAATGGGAATCCCCATCACTTACGCCTTTCTGTGTCTGATTAGCCCCAGGCCAGGAGTGGAAGGAGGCATTGACAGTCCCAGAAGCACTACTTAGGCACCAGACCCCTGCAACAGACATTTCACTGCAGAGGATTCATAGGTAATGAATAAACACATGAAAATACACTCAGCATTATAATCCTTCAGCCAAGAGTAAATTAAAGTTGCAGGGACATTTCACTGTATACCTATTTGAATAACTAAAATAAAAAGTAATGCCAAGACCTAGAGTTGATGAAGATGCAAAGAAAATGAGTCCCTCTTCATTCATCCATTACAAATGGGAGGTAAAATGTGAAAATCACTCTGGAAATAGCTTGGCAGTTTCTTGAGAAGCTAAACACTTAGATCCATGCAACCCAGTATTTTTGTTCCTGATCAATTATCTCAGAGAAATTTAGATATGTGTTTACGTACCATCCTTATTTGGATATCTACAGAAGCCTTATTCATAGCAATTAAAAACTACAAGTGACATAAATGTTCTTCAATATTTGAATAGATAAACAATGTACCTTGCCTATGCCATGGAATACTACTCAGCAATAAAAAGAATGCACAATTAACATAAGCAATAGCTAGAGAATTATGCTCAGCGAAAACACAAACCCAATGTTGATGTTGTTATGAGATTGTATATATGACAAATTTGAAATAACAAAGTTACAGAAGGAGAACAAATCAATAGTTGCCAGGAAATGAAAGGAGAAAGGCAGGAAGGAAGTGGTTATGGATGTAACATGGCAACACAAGAGAACTCGGTGGTTATGGAAATAATGTCCATCTTGACTGTGTTAAAGATAATACTCTTCTGTGACACTGTGCTGTGGATTTTGCAACATGCACCCATTGGTGTTAACTGGGTAAAGGACATATAAAATCACACTTCTTTACTTCTTAAAATTGCATGTGAAATGATAAATATACCAAATAAAAAATTAATTAAAAATAAAAGGAAATTCAGGCCCTCCCTGGTGGCGCAGCGGGTTAAAG
>NW_004567103.1:5364163-5366473 GCF_000260355.1 Condylura cristata | reverse complement strand
GAGAGGATTCACCAGAGACAGAGTGGGGAGCAGAACAGGCAGATCGACGAAGTCCACTGCTGAGGGGAGCAGCGAGCGGGCCAGGAGAGGTCTGCCACGCCATGTGGGTCACCTCCGGAGCTGGTGGGAATCGAACCCATGCTGAAGTGGCTTTAGCTTCTTAGCTTCTTAGTGCTGCGCTTTAACCCGCTGCGCCACCAGGGAGGGCCCTGGTCTTTCATTTTTAAGGGCATACATACTTAAATTCGGTCATCTGGTTAATTTCAACTCAGCATGTTTAACGTAATCACATCTGTGAGGTCCATGTGAGAGTAGAAGGCAACATATACACATGATTTTGGGAACAGGCATAAAATCCTTCGGGGAGCTGCAATTCTGCCTGCCACAGTCAGTTCTTTCGGTGGACTCGATTGCTGGGTAGGGAAATGGTCTCCAGTAGAGTGGCATAGCAGCATGTCTACTTCCTAGACTTAACCCAGCAGTAGCATGTTCTCTAAGTTATCTCTGGTCCTGACATGGAGTTTCTGAGGAATTGCACTTGGGACTTTGATGCTACCTTCCTTTACCATGTGCCCACTGGGCATATCTCCTTGTCCAGGTACAACAGGAGAGGCACGCATACTCAGATTCCTATTTTCTCCCATGAGCTTACATTTTGAAAGAGGAAGGAGACTAAGTGAGATACTTAGAGATGGTGATGCACATGGTAAATTACACACAAGAAAGTGTATTTGGACATTAAGGCTCATACCAAAGCAGATTATGGAAATATTCCTCAACCAGTCCCAAGTGGCAATGAACTTAGTGGGTTGGGGAATGCAAAAAAAGTTAGAGCATGTTTTCTCGATTGGGTTGGCTTTCCTTTTTGTCTCTGTGGGAATGACCATTAAAACTTACCAGGCATCTTCATGTACAGGTTGTGTTCAGGTTGGGAAATAGTCAGCTCTGCGAAATAAGCATCATAACCTTCTCTCCCCCCTTCTCCCCATCTCCTGTGAGTCTCCCCATGTCCACATGACTATCTCTAATGAGTAGACCTATCACTGAGTAATAATGAGGTTCATCCCCCAGGATATATAAAAATCATGAAATACACACACACACAGTATATATTGTATTTCATTTATATTATCTATTTCCCTATTTATATATATTATACATGATAAAGATTTATATTACATATTCCCCTATTTAGAAATAAGGGTGCAGAAAAGGAAAGATTAAAAAATCAGGAAGGAAATTCCTTTTTCAGAGAAGGGGGTCAACTTGTAATTTGTGTCTCACATATTAGGATATAGCGTTTGTTCAGAAACAAGAAAAGTATCTCTGCATTCAAGGTCCTAAAAGTGTCTTCATGACTGAGACTTGGAGCTTTAATTTATAAAACAAAGTAGAACCTTCTTGTGTTTTTGCAATTGCAGTGATCACTGCACTTGTCAAAACAACTAAGCAATGAAGTTCCAAAAAATTTAATTGGGGATATTTGCAACTTTTTGTACATTGTGTGAAGCTGTTGAGAAATTTGTATTTACAAAAGCAAATGGAGACTATGATATCATGGAACCCTTCAAAACATTTCATTTGACTTGAGAATTTTCTATATAGTTTCTCAGCTTTGTCAGAACTGTCATTTCTGCTGCCTGTGACACTATTCTCCAATATGCTGGCTTTGGATTTTGAAAGCAGGAAGAGCATATGGTTCTGGAAGGCAGCCACCGGAATGTGGACTCCTGGGGGTGTGGGAGGGCGCCAGGTGCTGTTCTTTTATGTGGTCTCAAAACATGGTCAGAAATCAGTTGATTTGGTTCAGACTTCTGGAACAAGTCTGAGGAGCTAGACTCTGAAGTTCCAGATCAACCTCCAACCAGTTGTGAACTGTAAGGGCTGCAGGCTCTGCAGACTTGCTGAGAGTGCGTGGGAAGGCTGAGAGCCACCTGGTTGGCAGGAGCAATTAGCCTGCTTCTTTCTAAGGATATAGACACGGCCAGGGAGTGAGGAATGCGGAAGCGCAATGCTCAGCTTTGGGAATTTGCTAGTGTACTTAGACAGCTGCTACACAGAAAGGCACTCTCAGCAGCCCAGCGATGGTCACCCTTGTCCGTGAAGCCCCTGACTGCCCCTCCCTCTGCTCACAGCAGCACTGGCATTTTGATCAACCTCAAGACACTGTGATGTGCACACCTGTGCATCTAATAGACAGCGAAGATGATGGCGCTTGACTGCCGGTGACCCATCATCTTTGTATCCGTTCAGTCCAGTTGACTCCGCAGCAACACTTAGGTCCAGTCCACCAGGACTGCTTCCGTGAGA
>NW_004567103.1:5348001-5364011 GCF_000260355.1 Condylura cristata | reverse complement strand
GGTGAGAGGATTCACCAGAGACAGAGTGGGGAGCAGAACAGGCAGATCGACGAAGTCCACTGCTGAGGGGAGCAGCGGGCGGGTCAGGAGAGGTCTGCCACGCCATGGGGTCACCCCCGGAGCAGGCGGGAATCGAACTCATGTGGAAGTGGCTTTAGCTTCTCAATGCTGTGCCTTAACCCACTGCACCACCAGGGAGGGCCTCAGAGGTGATTCTAACCTGCAAAGTCTACAC
This sequence comes from Condylura cristata, assembly GCF_000260355.1. Lineage (NCBI taxonomy): Eukaryota > Metazoa > Chordata > Mammalia > Eulipotyphla > Talpidae > Condylura > Condylura cristata. The sequence continues at coordinate 5,363,776 of NW_004567103.1, read as the reverse complement.
TTGGTTTTTGCAAACGTCTTATTTTACAGGATTGAAAACAGACTCAGGGAGAAAGAAGATAACCTGCTTAAGATGTTAGTGTCCAGTAGGACCTGGAAAGCAAGTGGGCCAGTCTTGCCAATGAAGAAAGCCCTGTGTCTGAAGAGGTGAAGTTCTGAATTAAATGCAGTGTAGGGTCCCACCATCACAATTTAAAAAATGTAATTAAAGAACAATGCCAGGTCCTGTAGAAAAAATAGAAATTTGCTTTTAACAGATAGTTAAATGATTATTTGATAGGTCCTTAGAGTTCCCAGCAAACCATACAGACTTTAATAACTGTCAATATTTTATTTGTTCCATAAATACTTACAAAGCCCCTATTAAATAGAAGCCTCATTTTAGGTACTTGGCTTATATCATTAAATAAAACATGGAGAAACTCTCACCCTCCTGTTTGTATCCTGGTAAGGGGACATGTGAATAAAACGCATATGGAAATAAAGAAATGCCCTGCAGTTTATCCACTTACTCACTGAAGAGCAACATTTGCTTGGTATCCAATTTTTTGGAGAGGGAGGGAGCGGGGTGCTTGCTGCTTGCTTAGCAGGAGTGATTCTGAGCAGAGTCTGTGCAGTGGCTTGAACCTCCTGTGGTGTGTAAAATCAATTATGTGCTGACGAATGTCTAATGGCTACACCTTATGATGGTTTTGATTGTTTTTATTGTTAGCTACTTGCAATAGTGGGATTTTATTTCAAGTTTAAAAGATACTGACCATTAGTATTAATGGCCATTTTCATGGAGGTATTTGCTCAGGAGAGGATTCTAGATTGCCAGTTGACAGTAAACCAGCTCTTGGAGGAGGGTACTTCAGAACCCTTTAAAATCTGACTTCTTCCCAAAAGAGATGTTGCTTAGAGCCTGGAAAATATTTTAGATTTTTTTTTTAACATCTTTTAAATACAAATAGTTCTTGCTGTGTTTCAACTAGAATAGCCTCAGAAATAGCCAGTTTGGATCTTAAGTTTTACAAATGGGAAAAAATAGCAGAGACAAGGGTAACTTTGCAAAGTTTTCGTAGGCAGATGGAATCATTTTAGTAAAAATGTTTTGACCATTTGTGATAGACAGCATCATGACACCCCCGACCCAGATGGACTTGTCTTAATCCCTGAAAACCAGCATACAGAAGATTATATAGCATAAGAAATTAAAGGTGCAGATCAAATTGAGTTTTCTAATTATATAAATAGAAATTATTGGGAAGTTATTCTGGATTATCCTAGTGGGTCCAATGTAATCAGCTGAATCCTTGCATGTTGAAGGGGATACAGGCCTTCCTGGTGTCACAGGGGTTAGGTCTCAACACTGAAGCTAACTGCAGCCACTGTGGCATGAGTTCAAGCCCCAACCAAGGAGTGACCCACATGGTGCAGCAGACCTCTGTCTCCCTGCTGCTCCCCTCAGCAGTGCATTTCGCTCAATCTGCCTGTTCTGCTCCCCACTCTGTCTCTGGTGAATCCTTTCACCCCTCTAACACCCCCCCACCCCCAGATCTCTGGCCCGTGGCCCAGTTCTTGTATGCATAAATAAATAAGCCTTTAAAACAAAGAGTGGGAGAGAGTACAGAGGGGAGAAAGTCAGATACAGACTTGAAATGTGAAAATTCTGGTTTTATAGATGCAAAAAGGTGCCCTCGGCCAAGAGATAAGATCTCTCTAGAATCGGGTAATAGATTCTGGTAAATAGATCATCCCTGCAAGCCCCAGGGAACACATCACTGCCAACACCTTGATTTAGCCCAATGAGACATACCTAGAATTATAACATCATAAATCTGTGCTTTTATTACTACAGTAAGAATATGACTTACAAATAAATCATAATATTGTCTGAAACTTTTCAGATTCAGGGACATTAATGTTTGTAGTTTCTGCTAACTGGGCAATTTGGATGTACTTTTTCCTTATCTGTAATGATCAGGATAGGTTTTCAGAAATTATTTTCAAATTTCCATTCCAACTATGTTTACATAACAGCAGAAGTAAAACATCCTATAAGACAAATAACTTAAATACGGTAAGAAATTAATGACAGATTGAGTGAGCAAATATTTATTTGCAGTATGTTTTCATGAAAATATCAACCAGAGGATGAAAAAATAAACTTCTTGGCATCCCAGAATATGGACTGGAAGGAAGAACAGATACGATGAAACGGCCCCTGGAAGCCAGCAAAGGTTCCCTGCTGTAGAATCATGGCCTGAACAAGTCCACCTTCTGGCCCAGGATGGCTCACAGATTATTCTGACCTCAAATCAGATGGGTTAATAGGTGGGGCTGATAGAGCAGAGAAAAGAGCAGGTTGGCATCGAGCATGGGAATGGAGTGATCAGGGTATATTGAGAATCCTACCATCCGTATCACCAGCATGTTCGCTTCCTACTGCTGCCATCAACAATTACCACAAATTTAGTGGCTTAAAGCAGCACAATGTCTAGTTCAGTTTTGAAGTTGAGAAGTCTGAGAAGAACTTCAGGAGACTCAAAGCATGGTGCTAACAGGGTTGCTTATGTATTCATTTATTTGGGGGAATCTTTGGGGGAGAATCAACTACATTTACTGCCTCATCCCCATGAGAGGCTGCCAGCATGCCTTGGCTCAGCTTTGCTTCTCTTGGCATGCCGCCATCTTCCTCTTTTGACCTTCTTACCTTTGTCTCTATTTCCTTAATCACATCTGCAAAGTCCCTTTTGTCACATAAAGTAGCAAATTCAGATTCCAGGAATTAGTATGACAACATTTTACTCAGCATAATGTGGAAAATTGCTTGTATAGTTTTATGTTCTCTAGTTGAAAGTTCTAGATATTCTGTGCTCATGGACTGAAAGAAATAATGTTTTTAAGTTATCCATACCATCCAAGCTGAAGAAAACAAAACACTGATATGAAAAGCTCTGGCCATGCCCAGGGTCACTGCAAGCCTTACTTAAAATAGTCAAGATACAGACATAACCGAAGTGTCAATCAATAGATGAATGGCTAACAGCAGACACATGCAATGGGTACTGCTTGTAATCAATCATTTTTAAGGCTTGTCTGTGTGTGCTGGGGTTTGCATGCTTGCATGGAGTTCCTCTTACTGGTGAAGAATTTTCCCTCACATAGCCAGCGTCTTGCTAGTTTCTGTATCTCTAAATTGTCTGTAATGGCGTAGAGGAGGCTTTGTTGAGAATGACTCAACCCAAATTCAGAAATGAGAGCTAGAAGGTGGAGGGAGATGATGATGCTTTCCTCTGTTATACTAAGGAGAAAGAAAATAATGGTGTGAATAACAGTTGCAAACTGAAGTTTTGAAAGACAGAAAACTAACCGCTAGGCTATCTTTTAAGTATTGGTCACATGCCACTTTAACTTTGAAGGTGTTGATGGATGGTTGCAAAATAAGGAGATGACTTTGGTAAAACCTGAAAGCCTTTTTTTTAAATCATCATTATTATTCAGAATTATGATTTTTCTTTTCTTTGAAGCTATTTGTGAGTCTACTAGAAAATGAAATCAGATAAGACATCATTGGAAGGATTTGAGTTGCTTGTACTAGTGTAAAGCTTAAGAATAATCCTTCTGCTGTTAATAGTTGAAGGAGCCTTTTCTTTCATGGAAAGAATAGGGAATCAATTTTTAAATTTCTTATCTATTGCTAAAACAACTGTTTTGCTAAATCTTGGTAGTTTGTCTAACTCAATTCCAATTCCTTGGGTTACAGAAAATGATGAGAAGAAATAAAACTTAAGAAAATGAAACTGAAAAAGAAGACGTCTTCTAGGAGGAATTCAAACTGAACATAAAACAAAATGAAAACAGCAGTGGAAACAGACAGCAATATGTAGAGTCCCAATAACAAGTGACGGGGCAAATGCAGCATTGTGTGGCTATAAGCTAGTGTAGCCTCTTTGAAAAGCATCTGAACTTATCTTAAAAAAGTAAAAATGAAAATACCATATGGCCTAGCAATCTCACTGCTTGGCATTTAGTCAAAGAACATGAAACCATCAACTCTAAAAATTATATAATCTACAATGTTTATTTAAACAGTATGCAGACTAGCTAGGGCACAGACACTAAGTGTGCACTGATAGAGAAACAGCTCAAGAAGGTGTGGTGTGGTCACACAGTGGAACACTACTCAGTCAGAAAAAGGGCAACATATTCCCATTTACATAAAACAGAAAGAGAGTGAGGGGATTGTGGGTAATGAAGCAAGTCAGAATGACAAATACCAATATTGGACATATTCACAGCAGATAATCTGGCAAAACAAAATGACAAAGTAAAATACTTTTAATAACTAGTGGATGCTAATAAACAATGAGACTTCTGAAGTTAAGAGTGGAGGCGAAGCTCTCCCTGGTGGCGCAGCGGGTTAAAGCACAGCACTAAGAAACTAAGGCCACTTCGGCATGAGTTCGATTCCTTCCTGCCCCGGAGGTGACCCACAGGGCGCGGCAGACCTCTCCTGACCCTCCCGCTGCTCCCCTCAGCAGTGTACTTCGTCGATCTGCCTGTTCTGCTCCCCACTCTGTCTCTGGTGAATCCTCTCACCACCCCTGAGCCTCTGGCCTGTACCCCAGTTCTGTATGCACAAATAAATAAATCTTTAAAAAAAAGAAAGAAAAGAGTGGAGGCGAGAAGAGAAGGCCAAAAGGGCATAAGGGATGGTGGTGGGGGAAATCCTATCTAGAATTACAAAGGAAATCAATAAAATAAAAAAAAAAAAAGAAAATGTAGCCTCTGCTACTGAGAATAAAGATGGCAAAAACAGTTAATGCAGGAATTCAAATAATAGATAAACCTCATGAACTAAATTTCAAAATCAAGTGGATTAGAATGGAGGACATATAAATACAAAGAAGAATATGATAAATTATAGAAACAGTAAATGTGAGAACATCTCTAAAGTCTGTAGTAAGAAAAGCGGTTTTAGTTCCTGGTCCTACATGTCTGGATTAGGTAACTGAGACTCTATTTTCCTGCCCATGTTCCAATTAGCTGATTATCTTGGTGATGCGATTTGTGTTATTTATTTAATTCCTGAAAATCCTGCGATTGGCATTTATTTCACACATCAAATACTTGAGAAAACAGATGAGAAGGAAACAAAGCAGTGTGTTAACACAATGTCAAGGGCATTGCTCATCATGGAGGACACACCAGGCCTGTCTTCTAGGTGGTGGGGATACCAGCCCGTGGGGGCACTGATGGCATCAGCACTGGTTGATGCACCTTGCCAGCCGGCTCCAACCCAGCAGGAGCCTCAGTCCACCTTGCACCCAAGACACCAGACACCACAGACATCTCAGTGCTCTGTTCAAGTTCTAACAAGACCAAATTGAATTTCAAATACATTATCACTGATGGGAGGTCACGGATGCAGAAAGCACTTTGTGTGACGATTTGATTTGAACACCTTCAGAAAGGAAGTGAGACTGTGGGTCTTCCTGGAATTTCCCCAGATGTAGTTACGGCCTCCTTGAGATGGCAGAGCGTGCCAAGTGCTTAAGACACTGTCACGAGTGGCAAGAGACGGATGCAGGTGAGCTGTTCAGAAGCCTTTCGCTGTGCGCTCACTGACAAATGCACCATGACAGCTCTGGAGTCAGACCATTTCTGTGCTAATAAGCGAAGCATTACCCCGTATTACTTCCTATCCTTTCCTCTTGTCCATTAGCATTTTGAAATATTTAGAATCTTTGAATAAAATAAGCCAGGCTATTGCTTTGATTGGAATATATGAACTGTTGATTTCACGTATTATCTAAAGTGGAAATCTATTCCTCAGTAACGCAAACAAATACATGTGGGGGACTGCTGGTTGAAAATTGATTTGGTGTCATTACTATTAGCTAAATATTCCTTCACGAGGACCTTCTATGTATATTTTTTGATCCTAAAAGGAATTTGAGAAAATATGGAACATGTTTTTATAAAGGCTAGAGCAATAAAATAAAACAGGTCTATAAACTAAACAACCGGAATTGGTATCGAAAGAGAAAATGTCTGTCCTGGTTGAAAAAGTGAAACCCAGCGTGAAATGAGGAAGATAACACAGCGGCCCATAAACCAGCCCCAGGAGAGACATCTGGGAAACCAGCTGCTGCCAGGTTGCAGGGAGCAAGGTTTCTCATGGGTCCTGAAGCTGCTGTGAAATGCCACAGAGAGCCCACCTCTGAAACCTTCTGCTTGACCCTTTTACCAAGAATGCCCCAGGCCTGCTTTGCATTCCCATCCTTACTGCAACACCTTTGCACTGAGCTCTCACCAGTCAGCACCCAGCCGCACTTCTAATCCTGTCTAGACCAGCTCCTGTCCCCATTGTTACCTGCGAACCTTTCAGTAGGAACTCAAGCTTGCCTGCCTCACCCACTCACAGCCCCAGCATCCCCACAGCAGTCCAGAGTCACTTTACATTCACTTGTCATGATTTGCTGAATCTCCTGTGGTCCCCGCTAACTGGAAGCTTCAGGAAGGCAGAGGCATCTAGATATGGGTGCATACATGCCATCCTACAGCTGAGCTGTGTAGAAGAGCAATTTAATCTCATTGCCTACACTCTAGGAAGGTGATGGGCTCCACCGGGAAATTCATCCTTGGGCCCTCTGGCCCTTCTATTGTTGAAGTCAAATGCCAAGAGACTGGACTCAGGTGAAGACTGTCCTACAGCATGGTGCTGGGGGAGGAGCAGCCAGTGCTGACCAGGCCTGTCCACTGCCTGCCCTAGTACTCCTTCCTCCCCCACCACCCCCACCTCCCTGGACCCCGGCCACTCATACTCATTCTCTCTGACTCTCTCTCTATAGCTTTTCCACAGGTCTACCTCCAGCTTCCTCATAGATGCAGTCTCTGAAGAGCTGGAAGCAATCAAATTCGTGCTTGATGGATTCAGGTTTTCACAAATGTGTGTTCCAAGGGGAAGCAAGTAGAAGCTCTCCTAAGTGCTGGGTCTGGAATCTGGCACCATATCATTTTCATCCTAAGCTGTTGCTGAAGCAGTCACAAAGCCTGCCTAGTTCTCAGGAAGTGAAATGGATTCCATCCTGGGAGGAGAAAACACTGAGTCCAGGGAGGGGAGAAGTCAGCTGTGGCATCTTGGAGGTCAGTTTCCACAGTCTGGGCAAGGTCACCTGCTCCTGCCTGGAGAAAATACTCAGTGAATATTTGTTTCGTGAGTAAGTGAAGGAGAAACCAAATAGTGGAAAAGCCTGGTGAACTGGCACCTTGTAAACTGTGGGCATAAGGAAATAAGCCTCTTCTCTTTAAGTCTACTGAGCATTTCTAGGACACTCAAGGACACCACAGTGGTTGGTGATATGAGGATGACTTCAAATTGCTCACAGGCATTGCCGTGCAATCAAGGACTGGCTGGGATGGGAGCACTCAGCAGAATAGACTAGAAGGAGGTCCACAGACAGGAATATTGGAAACACTCAGCACAACACTGACTCTTCAAGTCTTTTCCCCCGCTCCCAATTCATATGATAGTCACCTCTCTCAAGTTTCTTTAACTGGTTTCCCTTCAAAGGAAATTACTGAGGTGCCATCTGTTCAACAATTCAAGTCTCATGCTTGCTATCCTGAAGCCAGCACTATTCTCAGCCAGAAGGCACAGGGATGTGGTGTCCACTATGAATTTCACGGTCAGCTCTCGAGCATCCTGGATCCCACAACACACTTTTCTTATAAGGGATGAATGAAGCTGGGAGCTGACTGTGCAAATTCATTCAGACCTGACAATGTGAGAGCCCTTTGCAAAAACCCTATCGTTGAAAGATTTCTGGACCAATTTGTAACAGCATCTCATTTTGTGAAGCTTTTAGGTACACGATCATTGAAGCAAACCCAACTGGCTCCCAGATTATCCCATGGTCAGGAAGTGTTCTTTTGGCCTTATGTCTTTTGTCAGGGTGGGGGTTATGTGATGGGGCTGAGGGAGACTAGGAGACTCTTCACACCGTGTATAATGTGTGTAAGTCGCCACCCATAGCACTTAAAACATCCCCTCACTAATCAGAGCAGAATTCTTTACTAAATGCAGGAGTTAATGTCCATGAATAGCACAGTAACCTGGAAATTGAGGTTGGAGAAGTTGCTCTAGTTTGCTCAAGCAGAAACTTGTTAGTTTAAGCCCTGGCTGAGCAACATTTTAACTAAGGCTTTTGTGCTGCTGCAGGGAGAAGCACCCATGGGAGAGCAGAAAGCTCAGCATCCCCGACTGGGCTCTTGAAGGCCAATGTCAACGCTGGCTTATTTGTAAACTACTTTCATTCTCTAATTTACCACCCCGATTGCTTCAGAGAACATGTCAGTTCTCAAAGTAAGATTCTTCTGTGGGAAAGAAATACTTGTCAGGGCCTCAAACTGTCTCTCCAGCTAGAGAACAAGACACAGAAGGGGATTTCTGTGTGTGGGGAGGAGTTCTAGAATAGGGGTCCACCATCATTTGAAAGAAGTTTCAGATTCCCCAGAGTTAGCTGAGACAGTCCTCATATTTGCGATACCATGAACAGGTTGTTTCAGAACAAAACCTGCTGACCTATATAAAATAGCATTTAGCACAGATGGTGAAAAAGAGATAAACTTTTCAAAATTAAAAAGATCCAGCAATTTTGTCAGATGCTTTGAAAATTGATGGTGGCACTGGAATGCCCTTGGGGCTTGAGTGCCAGATTTACTGATCACCTACACCAAATATAAGGCATGAGTGGTTAGCTTAGGTGTTGTATTTAGAGTAACTATTAACACTTATGCAAATCTATGAAAAGTTTGTGAAAAATCCCTAAATAAAGGAGACTGTTGACTCCTGGGATTTGGCAGCAGTCCGAGCATTTTTTTTAAAAAAGATTTATTTATTTATGCGTACATAACTGGGTTACAGGCCAGAGGTGCAGGGGCGGTGAGAGGATTCACCAGAGGCAGAGCAGGGAGCAGAACAGGCAAATCAATGAAGTACATTGCTGAGGGGAGCAGCTGGCAGGTTAGGAGGGGTCTGCTGTGCCATGTGGGTCACCTCCCTGCCCGGGATCGAACTTGCAGTGAAGCTGCGGGAAACTGGCAAGCTTCATGGCGCTGTGATTTAACCCATTGTGCCACCAGGGAGGGCTCAGTCAGAGCATTCTCTGTGCTCCAAACAAATTCCTTGTCAGAAACCCCTCAGAGGGCATCAAGGAAACCTCCTCCCTGGTCACGTCCCCTGTCCTTTCTGCTGAATATTTAGAACAGAGGTGGCTTCAGCATTAGCGGGAAAAGGATCACTTTCAATTGTAGAGTTCCTACTGTTAAGGGGAAGGATGTCTTAAAGGAATCTTCAGTCTTATAGACTCCACCCCCTGTTCCAGCTTTCTGGACCCTACACATTACTCCAGGGATTGGAAACTACAACTCCCAGCAGTACCAGGGAGAGAACTGCAGGGCTCCAGGGCGGAGATAGCAGGAATGGATTCTGGGACATTTGGGGGGGATAAATAGGGCGCGATTGCATCTCACGCTCCCTCTCCCTCTGGCATTCCTCTGGCTCTGGCTCGGGCTCTCCGTCTCTTGCTGGCTAGCTTGGGAAGCAGCTCTCTGGACCGCGTGACTGGGTGTGTTCAGTCAACCTAGCCATAAGGTATTCCACTTTGTACCCCACTCTCTTTCCCTGTGTTGTTTCCTATCCCTTTCCCCTTTTGTAAATAAACCCATTATTGACCCTTTTTTGTGTCCCTGCAGTTGTGAGTGTGCGGGTGAGGCCCCACAGACAGGCGGCCAGTCCACTCTGGGCTACCCTGTAACACTACCTTTCTGATACCAGGACACAAAAGAGTGGTTGCCTGCCTTTCTGAGCCCAGAAGCTCCTTTCCTGTCCCAGGCAAAGAAAGACTCCTTGGTTTTCAATGTAAATGAAGGACCAATTTTTCTAGAAGTTTATTAATAAAGAGCCTGTAGTATTTACAGGAGATTAAAGAGACCCTGGAAGATCCTCTATGTATCAAGTCAGTAAGTTACTAGCACATTTACTTTAGTTAATTCTGCTTTTTCCTGTTGACCTTCCTCAGTATTTTTGTAGATACAGAGAAAATATGTTTTCTCTCTTGTGGTCCCTCTGTGTGTAATGCGACAGCGAGATCTGTGTCTCTGACAAGCATTGAATGTTTCTTCTGATCGTTACAGTCAAAGTTCATTGTGGATGATTGAATCTTCTTTGTTCTCACATCCTTCATCTGTCTAAAGATTATGTTCCTACTCAAGAGCAAGAAAGTTTACTTTCTTTCCATAATTCTTTTTTTTAAGTGACAGGCCTTTCAGAGGACAAATTACCTTATTAAATACGTGTATGTGTTACTTCTTCATGCAGACTTTTGATGTGATAATGTGTAGAGTTTCTTTTGTGCCGTAATTGGTGAACATCTCTTTCCTTTAGTCAATCAGCAAACAAGGCACAAAGATATGCTCACTGTGTTCTGGTAGTGGCTGGAGGTTACAATGTGGGTGAGATCTAGTCTAGAAAAGAAAGAGTCGTTTGTCTAACTTGACCAAGATATGGGTTGCAAACTTAGTTAAACACCTGTGGGTCACTTTGTTAAAGCTGTTTCATATGTATTTCTTGGGATGCTCACAATCACCAGTGATCTTAGAAAGAGATGTAATTCTCATCTTATGGATGAGGAAGGAGAGTCAAAAACTAATTTCAGTGGTGGTACCAGAATGAGAACTAATTTTAATTCCTTTTTTTCCTGTTATTTGTTTTAAAGATTTATTTATTAATGCATACAGAACTGGGATACAGGCCAGAGGTGCAGAAGCAGTGAGAGGATTCACCAGAGACAGAGTGGGGAGCAGAAGAGGCAATTGTACTGACACACACTGCTGAGGGGAGCAGTGGGCAGGTCAGCAGAGGTCTGCTGTGCGTGTGGGTCACCTTCCTGGTCAGGGATCGAACCCTGCAATGAAGCAGCGAGGGCTGTAACTCAACATGCTGCTCCACCAGGGAGGGCCCTCTTTTTAATTCTTAGTATTAATCCTTTTAATTATAAGAACAGTTGCATTATGGATATTTACTTTTTAAAACATAGTTTTTCAAGAAGTTCTTTTATTCTGAAAGTTAAATCATGTTAGTAAAATTCATGAAATCATGTGTAAAAGCATATCCCATAGAATTTACCACTTCTATTGCTGATAGAGTTTTTAAAATCTTTTTATTGATGAAATATTGTATTATAATTTATACATTATAATATTATACACCTCAGGTGTTCATCAAAAAAATTTAACAGGTGCATTTTATCTAGATGACTCCTCCACTTCCCTCTGGTAATCACTAGTTACTCTTAAGAGATTAAAAGTTCAGTTTTATTTTATTCAGTTTATGTTTCTTGGGTTCCTCTATGTACCCCATGTGTGAACAGGGTTTGGTTTTTGTGTGTCTTTTTTTTAACATTTAAGATGACCTTTTGAGGGTAATACACAAGTATGAGTTTTGGTAGATCTAGGAACCTTGCAAAGGCATAAAACATCAAAATAAAATTGTGGTCTTGCAATTTTCCTGCTCTCCCCTTGTGGTCTGGGACTCAGTGTTTGGATGCAGGTATTGGGGTCTTTGTCTCAGTTAGCCCCGGGCAAGGGGGAACCCCAGGTTCCTGCTGTTGGGGTCCTGGACCTCCTCTAGGTGCTTCCTTTGCAAAACGAGCCACTGACCTGGCCAAGCTTCAAAGCCCACGGAGGCCACAGCCAAGCCTGACATCCGTCAGAGGGCAAAGCCCATTGTTCTAAATCCTCCCAGAAAGCAAAACCTTTTTAAGGTTCTTTCTGGGCTCAGTTCTTGCTCTTTGTTTCCTCAATCCTTTCTTTCTCTCATTCTTCATTCTCCCACACACTCTCCACCAGGGAAGTATCCTTTTCAGCACAATCACTCTGGTTACTCACCGCTTAAGGAAGACGAGCTCCCTCGATATTCTCTTTCTGCTTGGAACTGCATATTATCCAGGCAATTTTACAAAGGGGAGTCACAGGAAATTGGGGTGATATTTTCTGTCAAGAGTATAAAAAAGTATACCTGTAGGCAGGAGGCTCAGAATGTAGCTGCTGACCTAGCAGTGGGAAGCTGTTCTGTAAATTATTCCCCTTTGAAAATGGGAATTACAGCCTTTTCCACCAGACGTCAAACGGAAGTAACGTGCGAGTAGTATTAGATGACTCACAAGGGAACGTTCTCCCCGCAAACCAAAGGGCGTCAAGCAAGAACAAATAGCTTTTCTGTAGCCATAGTGTTTGCCACTTAAGAAAGCAAAATTAAAGTTCTGAGTGTCCCTCCCTATGTGTGAAAATAAGATGGTGCTGCTGTGGAAAGGTGCAGCCCTGGCTGTTGATAAAAGCCAAGGAGGAACTCACAGGCGGCCACGTATGTTCACAACGCGGGCGTTGCTAAGTGTGGAGGCGCACACATGAAGCATGAAAGTCAGAGGACTTTCCCCCCCTGATAAAATATACTGTAAGGTGCCTTTTGAAAAAGTGAGTTGTTGGGGCCTCCTTGGGGTTAAGTCGCAGGGGTATCCATCATCACTGTGGCCTGAGTTCCATCCCCAGCCAGGGAGCTGACCCACGTGGCACAGCAGACCCACCCGCTGCCCGCTGCCCGCCTCAGCAGTGTTTCAGTGATTCGCCTGTTCTGCTCCCAACCCTGTCTCTGGTGAATCCTCTCACCCTCCACACCTCTGGCCTATACCCCAGTTCCTCTATGCCAAAAAAAGTGATTCGTTGAAGGGTTGTATCCCAAGGGACAGAGGACTGAGCAATTTGGAAAGAAATTAAGAGATGAGGAGAAGCAGAAGCTTCCGGCTGCAGCGAGGAGATGGCAGGTGCCCTGTGGTGTGGTAAGGATGTCAGCTGGAATGGGGTGTTTGGATTTAAAATATCAAGACTCGGGCCCTCCCTGGTGGCGCAGCAGGGTGGAGCACAACACTGAGAATCTAAAGCCGCTTCCGCATGAGTTCGATTCCCGCCTGCCCCGGAGGTGACCACATGGCGCGGCAGACCTCTCCTGACCCGCCCGCTGCTCCCCTCAGCAGTGTACTTCGTCGATCTGCCTGTTCTGTTCCCCACTCTGTCTCTGGTGAAGCCTCTCACCACGCCTGAGCCTCTGGTCTGTACCCCAGTTCTGTATGCACAAATAAATAAATCTTTAAAAAAAAAATATCAAGACTCTTCCTTTCCAATTACCTTCTGAAATTTATGGCCCTTAATGTTTTCCAGTTCGGGGACAGCCTCCCTAAAACAGAGAGAGGGAAAACTATTGCTATAGATCTTTAATAGCTTAATGGAAAGGAAGTTTAATGCAATCAGTGTGCAATACAGAAAAGACAAAGAATATAGTTTCTAAATCAAACACACAAAGTTACTCATCAAAAAGGATTGACCCAAAGCAAGGCCTAAAAGCCTGTCACAGTCTAAAGCACCTTCTGGTGGAGACCCATAGAAAAGTGTCAGAAGTGGCCAGACAAGTCTGGGAGGAAAAGATCAACATCAAAATCAAGATAAACGCTGTCATAGCCAACCTCCCCATGGGTCTCTCACCCCCATCTGCTTCACCTAGTCCAGGGCCAAGAAACAAGAGCCGCTGCTTCACGTGTCTCTGTTTCCTGTGCCCCCTCAGGTCTCCTGGCTTTTCATCCTGCTTCCTTCCTTTTCAGATTTTTCTCCAGATTCTTCTCCTCCCTGCTCGGCTCCACCATCCTTTGGGTGGGGTAGGGAACCTGGAACCTCCCCTTTACCTGAGGACCACCCTATGACAGTAGCAACATATAACGAATAGTTAACAAAGAAAGTCTTAAACATAAGGAAACTTGGCAGAAATTCATAAAAATTCCACTTCATAATCAATTCCAGAAATTGCAATACTGTTTAGATCTTTAGTTCTTCTGAGTCAATTGTAGATGCAATCAGATATCTTCGCAGTTGAAATATTTCCATCAAAATCTCTTCACCAGAAAATTCAGTACATTCTTCTGTTATATTTGGAAGATATTTTGACATTTTCTTTCTCCTGCAAAAATCAGACAAAATGACTAAATGGCTTTACTTGATTCATTGATTTAGAGCAAGTGTCCAGTTCCTGGTGAAAGTGATTAAGATATTCAAACATTGTCTTTTTGGTATTTTGGGTAACACAAGGCAATCATCATTTTTCATTCCTCCTGGCATTTTTCTGGGAAATTTGATTCTTTTTCTATATATAAATTCTACTTCCTTACATTTTTTTTTTCTCTTATTCATAGTCAATGTCATTTTTCAGGAGAAAAATCCATGGTATCATTGTACATTATTCAAATCTGATTCTGGCTATTTACAAGTTTGTATCTAATTAGCCACATTTAAAACAACACATAAGAAAAAAAAAATAACTCAGAAAAAAAAAGTATGTAGGAGACAGAGACATTAACTTTGCATAATCAAGCTCAAATGATTCCCAGATTTTTTCAACTTGCTTTTGAAATGAACATATGACTGAGATTGTGTATTGGGGGTCAACCCTATAACTGGACGTTCTCCAAATTAGCTTCTATTTAGGACACTGTATTTATGAAGGGGAAAGAAAAGGAAAAAGTCCCCATTTAGAGCATACTTGTGTGTTATTAAAAGTCAACAGTAACTTCAGAAAATGTTTAGAAGTTGACCTACCTCAGAGCTTTGGGGGAGGGGGAGGAAGAGGAATATTCCAATACTGATGTAGCCAACAAATCTCTAGATAGCAATACACAGCACAAACTGACTGTGATGAGAACTGTCAGCACACTATGTGGTGATAAATGTTGCCTCATAGGGCAGCAGGGTTGGAAGCAGCACTGGACACAGGAAAGAACCCACAGTCCAAGAAGAGAAAGAGAGAGCCAGAGGGGCTCACACCTCAGGAGTACAGCCCCTTTTCCCTGGACAGTATCGTATTTACTGAAAATCAGGCTCAGGGTAGGTGGGCAAGTTCATGGAGGAGTGTGTGGAAGAATATGCCATGGGGCTGGGGCTGCATAACTGTCTGAGGGGGTGTGGATTGGGGGTGGCTAATAGTCTGTGAGGGGGTGTGGATTGGGGGTGGCTAATAGTCTGTGAGGGGGTGTGGATTGGGGGTGGCTAATAGTCTGTGAGGGGGTGTGGATTGGGGGCACAATAGTCTCTGTGTGGGGGATGTGGTCAGGAGGTACATAATCGTCTGGCACAAGCTAGGGGGAAGTGAGTAGAGGCTGTTGTTTGAGGGGCTTCATTGTTCCTGCTGATCAAAACAGCCTATCTCCAGCCCCTATTTATACCTAACTTCCTGCCAAGGTGTTCCCACTGGTTACACTAATCTGGCCCTAAAGTCTGCCTGCTGTTGCCAGCAGATACTGGTTTTCCGGTATGTTCCTCCTACCTAGGCTTTTGTCCTGGTGAGTGTCCTCCTTCCCCCCTCCCATGACTCTACATTTCAGCTTGACCAGCAGCAACTCTAGGCACCAAGACATTATCAAGAATAAAGGGGTTTGGGGGGTCCACAGCTAATAAAAGCTAAACTGCATCCTGAGCAGAATGCGCCCCTCTCCCACCCTTATTCAAAGCAAGCCATTACTAGCCACTGCGAGCCACTTCTACTCACTGCTAGTCACTGCTAGCCACTGAAAGCTACTATGAGCCACTGTTAGCCTCTGCTAGCCACTACAAGCCACTGCTAGCCACTGCGAGCTACTATGAGCCACTGCTAGCCACTGCTAGCTATTACTAGCCACTGTGAGCCACTA
>NW_004567103.1:5329405-5346777 GCF_000260355.1 Condylura cristata | reverse complement strand
GATAGATAGATAGATAGATAGATATAGATAGATAGATAGATAGATAGATAGATAGATAGATAGATAGATAGATAGATAGATAGATAGGTAGATATTGCAAATAGTATCAAATAAAATTCAAAAATGAAGCCTTCAGCAACATTTTAAAGGCAGCTGTGTTGTTAACCTTCCTTTGCACCCCTTGGCCGTGACGCGTCTTCTCCACCCTCTCCACCTGGGCTGGTGCCCTGGCGGGAGCGCCCTTTCCCACTCTCTCGCCCAGCGTCTGACTGCGTATCCATCCCATGGAGCCGCTGGCCGGAGAGGCCTGTGGAGGCATCTGGACACGGAGATGGGAGCCGCGTCTGCCTGATGAGGTCACTGACTGTCTCTGACCCCACTCGTGGGGTGCTGCCTTCCCACAGCTCCCGCTGCTCGTGCTCCTGCCCGCTCCCCCCGCCCCCCCACTGGGGTAAAGCTTGCTAGTGACTCTGAAACTCAGCGTACACTGTGGGATTCCGTGACCTTGCCCCCCCACTCTGTCAATATTCCTCAGTCTTAACTATGAGCCACAATCTCAAGTGAAAATGTGACTTTTGCCACGCTGAACAGAGCAGCTACAACGCTCTTGTGTTGACTCTTTCTCCTAAAAAGCAGCTATTTGGAGATTCCTAGGAGTGAAATTCTTGAGCTTCAAAAATGAGTGTTCAGCTTTTAGAGATACTGGCACAATATTTTCCAAGGTGCTTGCACACCAATAGCCACTGTCAATAACAATGCCTATTAAATTCTGTGGTGCAAAATCCCCTTCAACCTTTGGTTTTATTAGACAAAATTTGTGCCTGGATGGCAGGGGTGTATATCTCCTAAAATCAGGCTAAGTCATTGTGGTTATAATGGCCATTTTCATTAATGAGGTTAAATATTTCCTAATTTGTCCCCAAAGGGATTGTTTTTACGGAAATCGAGGTTTTAAATTCTTTCCCTCTTTTATACATTGGTTATCTGTGCTTTCAAAATTTATGTATATATAAATGCACATACAACATATTTTCCTTAGAGTTATTCCTTTTTTTGTTGGGTGTATGAGTTTGTGACTTTTCTTTTTCTTTCTTTTTAGTCTTTACTGAAGTAACATTAGTTTAGAATTGATTCAATTTCAAGAGCACCATATGAACAGATGACATTTGTGTATGCTACATTACAGTTGCCACCAGAAGTCTTGCTTCTATCTGCCACTTACAACTGACCTCTCTCTCAATTTGCCCATCCCCACTTCTCTTCCCCTCTGGTAACCATCATTTTGTTTTCAGAGTCTAAAATTTTGTTTTCATTTTGATTTGTTTGTTCATTTGCTTTGCCTTTATATATATATACACACACACACACATGTGTGTATATATATGTGTGTGTGTGTGTGTGTGTGTATATATATATATATATATATATTTCAGGTGTGCCATCTATTTTGACATCTGTATATACTAAATTCTGATAATTTCTGAAAGCCTACTTTCCACTTACCACCAAATAATTGACTCCTTTTACCTGTGTTACCTGCCCTCTCCCATCATCCTCACCTTCTGATAAACAATTCGTTATCAGAATCTATGGATTCATTTTTATTTTGTCTTGCTTCTTTATCTTCAAATTATCAGTAAAATCACAGCCTATTCACATTATCCTTCTGAGTTACTTTATTACACAAACCCCACAGTCCATCCATGTTGTAGCAAATAGCAATGTTTTACCTTTTTTGAGTAATAATTCATTTGTGTATAGACCATGTCTTCTGTGCCCACTTATCTGTTCATTGGCACTAATTGTTTTCACATTCTGACTATCGTAAACAATGTTGCAATAAACAGAGGGAAACATATTTTTTGAGTTAATGTTTTCATACTTTTCAGATAAATATGCAGAAGTAAAATAGCTGACTCATATGGTATTTCTATTTTTAATTTTTTGAGATATCACCAGTTTTCCATAGTGCCCATGGCAAAGTACAGCCCCACCCATCATGTATAAGGGTTTTCTTTTCTCCACATTCTCCCTACACATGATGTGGTGATGGTCATTGACTAACTGTTGAAGACACTATTTCATTGTGGTTCTGATTTACAATTCCTCAATGATAAGTGATAACAAACATCTTTTTAAATGTCTGTTGGTCATTTGTCTTCTTTGGTGAAACATCTGTTTAGATACTCTACACATGTTTTAATTAGGTTGTTTTTCATTGTTGAGTTGTAAAGGTTGTTTATAAACTTAAGATATGATTACAAATATCTCCTCCCACTCAGTAGGGGGGATTGTTTTTTCATTGCACAAAGATAACTTTAAGGTTGATGCCAAATGCTGTATTTTTCCCTATGTATTTTGTGCTTTCAGTTCTTCTCTTCAGGCATCAGCTCTGCTTTGAATTCCATTTTGTGTTCGGTGTAAGATAGTGACCTAGATGCGTTCTTTTACATATTATTGTCTGATTTCCCCAATGCCTTTTATTAAGGAGAACTTTTCCTATTGTATAGGCTTAACTTCTCTGTCCGAAATTAGTTGTCCATACATGTGTGGGTTTGTTTCAAGTATTTTTATTTTCATTATAACATTAGTGGCTTATCATATTTTAATATAAGCCTTTAAAGTCAATGCCTGTGCCTTGTTAAAAAATACTTCTCTACACCAGATATAAAAGGTACTCATCTATGTTTGTTCTAGGAGGTTCTTAATATTTAAGCAGCCTTCATCATATAAAGTACAAAGAGAAAGGGTAGCTGAGTAAGTAATTTTATTGCACAAATGATAGTTTGCAAGATGTTCCTTAGATTTCCAAATGTGTTACTTTCAGAGCAATATGAATGATTTGGGGAACACAGACTAGAGTTTATATCACCTTTCCTATTTGTGATTTATGATAACTATCTTTGCAAATATTAAGAGGGTTTAAGATTTTGAATGTTTGCCAAAATGCACCCAGACAAGTCTGGACTTCGCTTTAACAATATTGACCAAGACCACCAGATGGCCTCTGTTCATCGCCCCATTTACTCATTAAAGCTTATTGACTGTCAGTTCTGTTTCATCACAGTTCCATCAACTGCCTATTAAGTCTTGTCTCTTAGTTAATGAGCACACCTGTGTTTGGAATAGTCAAATAATTTGAATTAAAAATAGAATATGTTTCCTACTATATATTTCAGACTTAAAATACAGATGCTTTCTTTAGGCTGAAGTTATTTTTTAATTTATGTTGGAAGAGTCAGCTGGTAATGAACTACCTTTCGGTATATTTTTCTGACTGCTTTTTCCCTTACCTCCTTTTTAAAATTTCCATCTTTCTGGACCCTATTTTCCTAGGTGCTTTATAATTGCAAAATTTGAATGCACAGAGACATTCTTCAGAGTAAGTGCCTCATTTTTTTTCATTTTGTTGAGGGATGTTATTTTAAACCTGCTACTGAGACTTGATTAGCCAATAATTATATTACCCACATAATCATGCAGAACATTTGTTTTGAGATTTATTTTCTGAAATAGTAGTCAGCTACTGTGCAGGACTTTGAGATATTTTGAAATAGAAATATAATATATTTATGTTTTTGAAGACAAATCGGTTAATTTATTTTTATATTCAAAAACAGTAGTGGCCAGAATATAGACCATATCATGTAATGAACTCATAAATGCTCACATACACACAAACACTCAGCAGTTAGAAAAGTACAGTGGTCTATACTGGTCACTGGGGGAGAGGTAATAGGAAATGAAAAAGACCCCAAGGCCCCAAGCCTTATGCACCTCCTATTCATGATATCCCTAAAGCCCTTACTTGGACGTAGAACATTTAGAATGATTTGTTTGCAGCAGCTTCCAATAGTTTAATCTTAATTTCAGAAATATGTAATAAAAAGAAAACTACTGTATTAAATCACTTCTGACAGTTGTTCAGAATTTTGTGATTTTTTTTAAGACCAATGCTTTCTATTATTTTGTTTATTTGTTAATGAAATACCTCCCTGGGTTTACAGTTATTTTTAAAAAATCAATATTTTTTGAAAGAAAGATGTTAGGATCCAACACCTGGTTGATAAAGGATAATGCCCTGTAGTTTTGAGCAACAACACTCACTCTAAACATGAGATCATACAAAGAAAAATTAATCAGTTCTACCAACAAGTAAATACCTGAGCCCTTATTCTTCTTTTTCTGTGGCCCCATTTTTTTTCATGCTCATCTTAACAATTGATGTTTCCATTAAAGTCAACTATGAAAAGTTGAAATACTGACATTTCGATCACAAGCTAAACACCATCACAATGAGTTATTATCTCATACCTGTGAGAATGGCTCACATCAGAAAGGACCAGAAATAGTAAGTCCTGGTGAAGGTGGGACACAAAGAAGCCTCTAAGCTGCTGGTAGAAGAGAGGCCAGTCCAACTTCTCTAGAAAAGGTATGGTTTCTATGATTTCTCAAAATATAAAAATGTAGCCATCATGTGACCAAGAAATTCCACTGGGGAATTCCATTCCTACACATATACCTGAAGAATGCTAAAGCACCAATTAAAAGAATGTGGTTACTCCTATGTTCATTGCAACACTATTTACAGTAGTTAAGTTATGGAAATAGCCTAAGTACCCAAGGGCAGAAGAGTAAATCAGAAAAATGCAGTGTACACACACACACACACACACACACACAATGAAATACTACTCAGCTATAAAAAGGATAAACTCTCATTTGCAACAGCTGAATAGAATTGGAGAGGATAATGCCAAGTGAAATAAGTTTCAAGAGAAGGACAAATGCAAGATCAGCTCACATATAGAAAACTGTAACACAGGGTCAGTCAAAACCAAACAATAATAAACTTTGTGCCTAACTCTGCAGGACCTCAAGTGCACCTGTCCGCCCTGGCTAATGTTGTGCACGGGTGAGCACACTCCCCAGTGAGGCCAACAAACAAGTCAGCAGAGCACAGTGCGCTCTGTGCTGCAAACAGCTGCAGCCACTACTTTGCTTCAAGTAGAAGCTACAAGAAGCCCCAGGCCGGGTACAAACATGCACCCTACTCCCTGCCACGGGCACATTTCCTGTTTTTCCCTGCAAGTACAGACTATATATATATATACACATACACACACACCTATGGGCGGTCCTAATAAACAGACTTCGCTTCATTCTCTCTCGTCTCTCAGTCTCCTGCATTTGGGTGAACATAGTGGTCAGCGCACTCCTCAGTGGGTTAGCAACAAAACTTTTAACATCTGACTTTAAAACTGAGGTGACCAGAGGTTGGGGGGATGACATAGAAATGGGGAATATGTTCTCAATGGAAAATGTGGAGGATTGTTGGGTCATTGGTGGTGGTTACAGTATGAAAGTACCTACTTGTAGAGGTATAAACCTGTAATCCCAGAGCAGATATAATGATGTAAAACCTTATTTATGCTCTGAAAGACTTTATTTCCAAACAAAGACTTGCCTGTTACTGAGGCAATAGTGATTAGGACTTCAAATTTGAGTGTGGGTGAAAACAATTCAACCTATAACCAATATTAAGTATTTCCATCTTTTTAATTGAGGTAATACTGGTTTACAATACTGTATGTGATTTAGAGGTGTGGGATTAAGTGTTCCCTCTTTACTTCAAACATATAACAGCAGTAATAATAAAAAGTTGTATTTCCAAACACTGAGCCTCCTATGTATGTTATACATACTAACTCTTAACACCTATGCTTTGGTGATGTTATTATACTTATTTGAGAGATTTGATGGAAGCTATAGATTCAGAAAGACCCACCCTGGGCACTGGTTCCTAGAAATTGCCCGAGATGCTGCTCAGCGCCGTCTTTCTGCATTCCTCTTATTTGTACAAACCCAGCTTTGGAGAAGAGGCTGCACTGGGGTCCCTCCACTCTCGCGATCTAGATCATACTTGCTCAGTGTGAGATCAACTCCGTATTCTAGGCCTGTTGGAATCCAAGAGCTTTAGAATTAACAAACTTGCTGTTTTTTTCAATGAGCACTAGTCATGAACACTATTTGACATCGGTAACTGCCTTTTCACTTTTGTCTTTCAATTTGTGACAGAATCATTGTGCTCACATTTCTGTTTGGGTCCAGATACTGTCTCACCCCAGATTAGGATGTCACATCCTAGTCCACTGGCCATTTACACTCATAGAGGGTTTCTTGAATTAAAAAGCGGGACTCAGTTCACCACTTGGTCATAAACTATGCAGTTTATGAAATAAAAACTGTTTAAATAAATGTATTTAACCAGAAAATACATAAAGTTAGATTATTGAAATGGCTTTGTTTGAAAAAACGGTCAGGAAAATATTAAACAAGTAATTAAAACCAGAGATCAATAAAGAAAAATGAACTGTTCTGTTCCAGTTAGGTTGAAAATATTCATCTAAAGCAGAACTGTCCTTCTGAACTCCAATGTTAATGTGACATATATTTCAGTATTTTTTCTTCCCTAGTGACTTTAATTTAATATTTTTCCTATAATTTTCCCCTAAGACCTCAAGTCATATTGAAGACATTTATCACAGAACTGAAAACATTTTGCAGACCTTTAATATTACTATTGAAGTGTAAAAAGAAAAATCAATCATCCTGTAAGAAGAGATTAAAATCTAAAGTATACCAATTTATTTGTGTAATTTGATTCCATTATTTATATGAAGCTATTAAATGTTCTAAGGACATATTCTAAATAAAATTTTATTTTATTAATACTTAGGTCATTTCAAGTTAAGCAATAATTAAGTAAACAAATAACTACAAACTTCAGTCACTATTTTATACTTATTGGTCAATAAAAATATTCATACCACAATTTATAAAACAAAATACTTACAAATGTGGCTTGTAGACATATCTTCGGCATAGATTTTAGGTCAACAAGTGCATTCTTAGTATTTCTGGTATTTTGGTGCATGGAAATTATTCCTTCTTTGTGGAAATGATGATTCAAATTCTTTGCATATTTTTAATTTAATTATTTGTTCAATTTGTTTTCCTGGGATTTAAAGAATAATGTTTTGAAAACAGTTATTAATATGTTTTATGGATATGTACAACACAGAGGACAGATATTATGAATCACTGAAAAGGACAGAGCTTTGTAGGAATAGCTATTTTTGTATGTGATTGAAATTTAAGCTGGTTTAAATTCAAATAAGAATAATAAGAGCGTTGTGATCTTAGTATGTTTAGGGTAACCCCATGGTAAAGGTGAAGAAAATAGAGGATATACAGAAAAACAAAATACAAAAGGAAGTTTAGATGTTTGCTAGAAAATATCAAACAGAACAAGTCAGTAATACAGGAAAAGTGGGACAATAAAGCTGTAACACTTATAAGGAACAAATAACAAGTGAACAAAAGCAAGTACTTTAAAAACAACAAAGGCAGAAAAATCAAACTTCCTGATTTCAAAATTTTTTTACAAAGCTCCAGTAATCAAAACAGTTGTAGTGGCACAAAGATAAACCTATGGATGAAAATCTTGAGTTAGAAGCAGAATAATAGATCCTCACATGCATGGGTGTAAGATTCTCAATTTTTGACAAGCTTCTCAAGACCTTTCAGGAGGGAAGACAATCTTCAAGAAACAGTGTCTGGAAAACTGCATACACACATGGAAAAGAACAAGAACCCCCCCCCCCCCCCCCCCCCCAAATAATTCGTATACAAATATGCAAAGAATTTTGAATACTCATTTCTGCAAAGAAGGAATAAAAATGGCTAAAAAGTACGTGAAAAGATTCTCAGTATTATCAAGATATTAGTGAAAGGCAAATGAAAAACACAGTGAGATACCACATCATGCCTATTAAAATGGCCACTATTTAAATTAAAAACAGAACAAAAAAGATAAAGCTCCAGTGTTGGTGAGAATGTGGACTGCTGGTAGCAATGTAAACATTGCAGTTGCCATGGAAACCAGTGTGGTTAGTTCCTCAGTATATGGAAGAACAGTATTTGACCCCTACGTCTTACTTCTGGATATAGATTCCACAAGAACTGAAAACAAGGACATACATGCACTGGGCCTTTCGCGTTCATAGCAGCCCTATTTATAATGCACAAACAAGGCACTGATGGGCCTGAATCAGCACCTTGTGGGACAGACTTACAGTGGGATATTCAGCCCAAGAAGGAAATTCTGATCCATGCTATAGGTCAGATGGATCTTGAAAATACCATACTCTGTGATACCAACCGGGGAAAAAAGGTACACGCTGTGTGACTATTGATGCATGGTAGCTGGAGAGGCCCAGTTCATGCAGACAATTGTTTCTGTGGTCCAAGAGTTGTCTCTCCACTATTGTGGTGGTGGGGGGTCTCTGGTGGGAACGGACTTAAGGCCAGTGAGTTACCCACTGAAAAACAGTCAAACAATAACATTTTCATGTATTTTTGCCACAACAAAAATGTTACACTTATCTTTTTCAAAAAGGCAAATGTTTGCTAAAATTTTCAAATACAGGAAGACGTAAAAAGAACATGCCTTACTTCCCTTAACTCCTCCAAAGATTCTTTGAAATTACAAAATTTATTTATTTTTACAGATGTATTTACTTATGCATACAGAACTGGGGTACAGGTCAGAGGAGCAGGGGTGTTGAGAAGATTCACCAGAGACAGAGTGGGGAGCAGGACAGGCTGACTGAGGAAGTACACTGCTGAGGGGAGCAGCGGGTGGGTCAGGAGAGGTCTGCTGTGCCATGTGGGTCAGTTCCCAGATCAGGGATGAAACTCACTCTGATGGTAGTTGCTGTGGATAGCTTCACAGTGCTGCACTTTAACCTGTTGCGCCACCAGGGAGGGCCTGATATGACATTTAAACTCATGTTACATTAGTCTGGATTCCTTAAGTAAAGAACGCAAACCGTGTGTAGGAAGTACTGATAAACATTAACAAAAATAAGAGCCTGATTAAGAGGAAGATAAAATATTTATGATGAAAGAGCAGATAGTTACACACGGGATCATAAGTATTTATTCAAATACAGGACTTAGGCGGAACTGGAATTCTTTGTCAATGGTTCAATAATATCTGAAGCACAGATGAGCCTCTTGTGCTTCAGACACATGGAATGTGATGTGTGTTTATAAGACAGTCCTTTATAGCATGGCAACACATTTCCTGGTTTATATAGAACTTATTTTACACTAACTAGCTCATTCATCTTGAACATTTGAAGTTAAATTGTCAGTCAATCACACACCTATATAATTTGGGGGTACAGAACCACCCCACCCCCATTTGAACACTTGTTTCACTCAGCCTCCACCAACATTCCAGTGCTGATGCCACCATCCTTGCTGATCCTCTCACCTCTCCTCCATCCCCACAGTCACCAGCATATTTTTCAGTCTAAGCATTATTTTTGCTCTATGTTTCTAGCTTTTATTGTTGTTGTTGTTATTTGTTATTTATATTCCACAGATGATTGAAACCAACAGGAACTGTCTTTCAATTAGTGTGATCACCTCAAAGACTTGTTTTAACCATTCTAATCTGCCTCATCCAGAAGCTTGACTCACTAGGTTCATCCCTGAGCCTGGGCTACTTACCTGTAGTTCACCAGGATAAAACAATGAGTTCTTAGTCACTATTATTCTTGGTGTAGATCCTGTCAAATTTCCCACCCCCTTCATCCAAAGTGTTATCTTCTTCCATTCTCTGCATTTTCTTACCCCTCTCTGTAACCCTAATTTGAAATTCTTCTTCCCCTTTACTTCTGTGTCATCTCTCCCATCTCTCCTTCTGAGGCAGAAACTTTGTTACTGTGCAGACTGAGGGGGACCTGGAGACCCCAAACTTGTATACTCTAAAAGAGTTCTGCCATCTGCCACATAAAAATAAAGCATACTCTTAGTGTACAAGAACTTTACAAGGATAATTGGTTGTGTAACAGAAAGAGAAGAGAAGAAAGGAAAATAATAAAGCACCCAAAGTTACCCATCCTTGGTGGCTAAATTTCTAGTCAAACGGTCTTGGCCCAAAGCAGATCCATTGAGGCCCCAAAACTTACCACAGTCTAAAGCATGTTTCTGCAGGAAACAGGAAAGGAGCAGAAGGACCAGGCCAGTATGGGGAAAAAGGAGCAAAATAAAAGTGAAAATCAAGATAATGAATTGCTGCCGCTGTCAGCCTCCCCATGGGTTTCTCACCCACGTCTCTTCAAGGGTGTCTATGTCTCAAATCCACGTGTCTCCTTCTCTGTCTCCCACGTCACAGATGCAAGTCCAAGCCTAGAGACTAGCAGGTCTCTCACTGTCTCTTTACTCCTCATGTCTCCCCAAACTTCCTCCAAGTCTACTTCAGCCTCCCCTCACCCCTCAGCTTTACCCTTCTTTGTGTGTGTCGGGGGTGGGGGCATCAAGGAACATGGAACCTTCCCCTTTCATGGACATTCCTCTCTAACGCTGGCTCCGTGGAACATTCCCCCCTAATACACACACAAGACTTGGGCCCATGGTCCTTGAAGTGAGTATTTCCTGTATCTGTGCTGGTTGCATAGAGACTTCACGTGGCTCAACCAGTGACTAACAGTTGTGAGTGGTCATCTTACTGGGTAATCTTCTTTATTCCTCACCATAACCCTAAGACATTTCCTAGTTCAACTATATTATGATTGAGAAAAATAGGCCTAGGGTGGTTCAAGTAAAAAAACCCAAGGGCATATGGTTTTGAGTGGAAGGACTTCAGCTGAGTCACAGACCATCTTGGCCCATAGTTTGAATGGTTGTTCACTACAGTGGCCACATCCAGACACCTGGCACTCATGTGAGTGAAATGAGTTTTGTTCCAGAAAACATGAATATAGGGCCCTCCCTGGTGGCGCAGTGGGTTAAAGCACAGCACTAAGAAGCTAAAGCCACTTCAGCAGGAGTTTGATCCCCGCCTGCCCCGGAGGTGACCCACATGGTGCAGCAAACCTCTCCTGACCCGCCTGCTGCTCCCCTCAGCAATGTGCTTCTCAATCTGTCTGTTCTGCACCCCGCTCTGTCTCTGGTGAATCCTCTCACCATTCCTGTGCCTCTGGTCTGTACCCCAGTTCTATATACACAAATAAATAAATCTTTAAAAAAACATGAATATAAAGATGACAAATTATTCTTCAGCTTAAGAGAAAGGACAAGTGCATCTCAGTCACAGAAAAATTGTCATGTTGGAAGTCTTGGGGAATTCGGTGCTAACTTTCAGCTATCACATCATCTCTCCTGTCACCATTCCACAAGGAATGGAAAGGAAAGAATTGTACCACCATTTTCCTTTATTCAAAACTCAGTATTGAACTAAGGATGTACTTCCCTAACTGCAATGTTTCATTTTCAGTTGAATTAATCCTTGGAATTGAAATGCCCCATGGCATCTCTGATCATACTTTGCTCTTAGTAGTTGCAGCTGCCAGTAGATTGAGGTGGAAGTGGGACTCTGAAGAGCTGAGTCCAGCTCTGTAGAACTGAAGTTTCAGCCCTCAGCATTCCCAATAATCACCCACATATAGCAGAAAATGGTCAATGGGTTTGAGACTAGAAGCAGAGCTAGGAATCTGTTTTTGATTGGCCACGAGCAAGTAGATGATTAAAAGACAATAGAAATATTTGAGATGGTAACTTTAGCCCAGGGACACTGAATTCCATTGCTTCATCAATTCAGCTGTGTTTGAATAGTGCTGACACTCTGAGAAGGGGTCACATATATGCTATGAGATTCACAAAATCAGTTCAATAAACACAGGATTTATTTAAATTTGCTAGTGTCACATTCGCCTGGTCAGTATTGTTAAGGGATAAGATAGCCTCTAGGTGAGGATAAACATGAAACAACTTCAGAACACATTAATGAGCCATTCTTTTGGGCAAATATTTCTTCAAAATATTTTTTTTTTTAAAGAGCTACTACAGCAATTCCACCCCTCGGTATCTATAGGAAGCATATAAAAACACTAACTCAAGGGGATACTTGAACTTCTGTATTCATTGCAGCACTATTTACACTCACTGTGGAAACAGTCAGAGTCCAAGAACAGGTGAGTGGATTAAGGAGATGTCAGAGGGATGAGGACAGATATCATATGATTTCTATTCATATTTAGAAAACGAAAGAAATGAACAGACAAAATGAAATTACAACAAATTCTAGAAATACAACACAGAATTGAGTGTATTTGAGGGGGAGGGGGAAGGCGGGGAAGATGAGGGGGATAGTGGACTATGGTGTAGGACTGAGGCATTATGGTAGTGGGTATGTTGTGGTAACATATTTGAAGAGGTGTGGATCTCCACTCCTGAGTCATATACAAAGATGCAAACCATCGTTCACTCAATAACAAATAAACAAACAAATAACAATAAAAGGAAAACATTTGTGGGTACCTCCTTGGTGGGTTAAAGGGCAGCACTAAGAGGCTGTGGGCAGCCAGTGCAGCCTGAGTTCAGTCCCCTGCCGGGAGTTGACCCACAGGGTGCAGCAGACCTCTCCTGACCCTGCTCCTCTCAGAAGAGTGTTTCAGTGGATCTGCCTGTTCTGCTCCCCTTTCTCTCTCTGGTGAATCCTCTCACCCCTCCTTACCTCTGGCCTGTACCCTAGTTCTTGTATGCTTAAGTAAATAAATCTTAAAAAATAAAGAAAATATTTGTGGACGAAAGTAACGTTGTTGATAATTTAAGGGAAGATAGCCACTAGACAACATTAGTGAACTGACCAGTGAAATGCATATGGAGAGTACGGGATGTGTTCAGTGAACTATGTGATGAGCTCACTGTGTTCTATGTGACTCCATAGAAATTTAGTCAAGATTCTCTTCAGGTGGATGAATAGTATAGTGTTTAGATAATAATGCTGAGAATTTAACAGTTTTGAATTTATTAATTTTAAGGGTACTCATTATTATGTTATACTTTGAGTTAGTAATATCCCTCATGAATCTCAAATGGACTTTCTTTGTAAAGGAAGATTATTCCCTGTGGAAATGTAAGATGGAATCTCCACCAATCTCTGTAATCATCACTCAGGATAGCAGTTTATATATGTGAAGTTTTGAGTTCAAGTTAATAGAAAACCCTTGTATGAAGAGTAGTTTTGCTCATGACTGGTCTTTTTAATAAAAATGTGGTAATCTTGCTTTCACAAATCTAGTGGCTTTTGAATCTCTCTTAAAGGATATATTTCAGGCTTCTCTCTACTTTGAAGCACTGATTGATGGGAGATTCATAGTGCTTCAAGAATGTTATCAACTGTGAAAATTGCTGACAGAAAACACTTATGTCAAATTCTTTGCCAGAGTATATAAATATCTTCTCAAGTAAATGTTTTCTGTAAGAACCTCCTTCCTCAAATTTGTGTCTTCCTGGTAGCCAAGTTAAAGAAAAAAAAAAGAAGAAGAAGAAGAAGAAGCAAGTCTGACATTTCCTAATGAAGGTAGTATGACTATCCCTCTCTTGTTATCTACATGGTATCTGAGGTAGCGTGATTCTAGTGATAATTGTTAGTGATGAATGCTACATTTTATTGACAACTTTTGCATAGCTCCAAATTCACAAACACTTTCTGATGGAGGAAGCATCTACTATGCAAGGGCTACCAGGGCAGATTGGTATTGGGGAAAATGCTCTTTTTATCCAGTTTCATTGGCATATAATTGAAATCCAATAACTTGCACATGTTGAAAGTATAATTGAAATCCAATAACTTGCACATGTTGATCAGTTTTGATGAGACACAGATATGCCTACCCTGAAATTATCATATTTAAATTAGTGAATAAAATCATCACCCCTAAAATTCCTCAATCTCCAGTTTCTCCCACCCCAGTCTGTCCCAAGTGACCATTACACCATTAGACTTTTGTTTGCATTTTATGAAACTTTATGCAGATTTTATTACACAGTAAATGCTTTTCTTTTTGGTCTAACATCTTTCATGCCACCTACTTATTTTGGAATGCATTTATGTTGTTACATGGATCAATAGCCCATTCCCTCTTTATTGTTAGTTAATAGTCATCCAGTGTGTAGATAATCACACACTTTATCAATTCACCTATGGAAGGGTATTTTGTTTGCTTTCAAATTTTAGGTACTATGCATAAAGCTGCTGTGAATATTTGTGTGCAAGGTTTTGTATGGGTTTATGCTTTCTCATGGGTAAATATCTAGAAATAGAATGGTTGCATCATAAGGTAGATAAACATTTAAATATATAAGAAACTGTCAAGACAGTTTCCTAAAAGTTGAACATATTATGACTCTCCCTAGGAGTTTATAATAATTCTAGCTTCTTAGCTCTTCTATACCTTTATATAGTCCGTTTTTGTCACGTTAGCCAATTTAGTAAGGGTGAAATGACATCTGACTGCAGCTTAAATTTGCATTTCCCCAGTGACTAAGGACATTGAACTTCATTTCATTTTTTGCCAAGAACTTAATTGGTGAAGTATGTGTTTATTATTTGAAGGCATTTGTCAGTTTATGTTTCTATTATTGAATTATGTGTATTGTACTTTGTGAATTTGCATCCATTGTTAGATATGTTTTACAGATTTTATTTCAGCCTATTGCTTTACTTTTCATTTTTTAAAATTGTGTCATTTGAATTTTTTTCATTGAAAAATTCTTCAGTTGTGTTCTTTGAGTCCTATTGTAAAATCTTTACCAAAACAAAATGTAAGATTTTCTCCTGTATTAGGCTTTAGATGTGTGATAGTTTAACCTTTTACAACTTCTTTCAATGGCATATGGTGTGAGCTACGGTCAAGGGGGCTTTGTGTATGACTCTCAAAATATTTTAGCATCATTTGGTAAAGATATTTTACTATATACATTGACTTGTATTGACATCTTTGTAAGAAATAAATTGACCCTTCTAAACAAAAATGTTCTATTTCTGGATTTTCTAATGGATTCCATTGATTTATTACCTAATAGCACATTGATAGATTTTTGCAACTTTATTGGAATTCTTAAAATTATTTATGATAGACCTCCAACTTTTTTTTTTTTAAGATTAATTTATTTATTCATACAGAGCTGGGGTACAGGCCAGAGGCTCGGGGCGGCGAGAGGCTTCACCAGAGGCAGAGTGGGGGACAGAACAGGCAGATCAACGAAGTACACTGCTGAGGGGAGCAGCGGGCGAGTCAGGAGAGGTCTGCCACGCCATGGGGTCACCTCCGGGGTAGGCGGGAATCGAACTCATGCGGAAGTGGCTTTAACTTCTTAGTGCTGTGCCACCAGGGAGGGCCCTAGACCTCCAACTTTTAAACGTTATTTTAAGTACTTTTATTTATTTATATTTTAGTTTCCATACGGATTTTAAAACTAAAATATCACTTGAAATACTGAGTGGAATGACTGAATCTATCGTTCAAAGTAAAATTAGTATATTAGCTGTGTGGAATTTTCTGACCAATGCATACAATATAGATTGCTTCATTACACTTATTTAGGTTATATATAATTTCCCTTAGCGACATTTTGTTTTTACTGTATAGATCTTGAAAATCTTTTGCCAGTTTATTCCTAAATATCTTTTTTTTTGGGGGGGTAATGGGTAACACGCATTCAAAATTTTAACTATTATTTGCATACATAAAAATATATTTAGTTCTGTGTGTTCATTTAGTATCCTGCAGTCATCCTAAATTTACTACTCATTTATTCCATTAGTCTTTTGGTAGATTCCATAGAATTTTCTACATAGATGTTCATGTTGTCAGTGAATAAAGAGAATTTAACTTCTTCCTTTTCAAATTTGTTAAGCTTTGCTTTATTGTTGCTTTTCTACTTATTGCACTTGGAAGAGCTTTTCATACATTTTTGAGTAGAAGGATGGAGAACTGTAACTCTAGATTTTCCTAATATTTATTCCTTCACTTTTAAGTCTGATGGCATCTAGATGTTTTCAATCACAGGGAGCTTAAGAGTAGATTTATCCTTAATCAGGCTCCAGATGAGATCACAGCTGAAAAGGTGCTTGAGAAATATTTGCTAATAACACTAGCACATTTAAGAAGCTGAGCACATCCCATTGAGAATAAGCAAAGAAAGCCACACCAAGACACATAAAAATTAAACGTCTGAAACTGAAGATGAAAATAAAATCATGCACTGTAGGTGGGAACGTAACTTGGTGCACTCACTATGGAAACTTGGCCATTGTAAGCAGTGACCAGACAAATTTATATATATATTTTTGAATTAGTGTTTTCGAATCCTTTGTGTAGATATATTGGAGTGGGATTGCTAGATCATATGGGAGATCCATTTTCAACATTTTGAAAAATGCCCATACTGTTTCTGGAACTGGAGTAGATATATCACTACCAACAGTATACAGGGTTTCTTTTTCTTCACACACTCACCAACAATTCTGGTTTCTGGTCTTTTGATAGGGGCTTTTCTCACAGGTGTGAAGTGATATCTCATTGTGACTTTGATTTGCATTTAAACAATAAACATTAATCTATATATTTCCTGTGCCTGTTGGGCATACTTGAGTTTTTCCTTGGAGAAGTATTTACGTCTTCGGCCTAATTATGTTTCAAAGATTTATTTATTCATACATACAAGAGCTTGGGTACAGGCCAGAGGTGTTGGGAGATAGTGTGAGGGAATTCACCAGAGATAGAGTGGGGAGCAGAACAGGCAGATCTACTGAGATACACTGCTGAGGGGAGCAGTGGATAGGACAGGAGAAGTCTGCTGCACCATGTGGGTCATCTCCCTCCCTGGGAATCAAATTCTTGCTGTGGTGACTGCTGATAGCCTCATTGCGCTGCCCTTTAAACCCTTGCGGCATCAGGGAGGGCCCATTTCTGCCTATTTTTGATTGCTTTATTTACTTTTGGGAATTGTATATTGATCTTGGATACTAGCCCCTTATCAGATAATTGATGTGCAAATATTTTCTCCCTTTTGGTAGGGTATCTTTTCATTTTACTGAAAGATTCTTCAGCTGTGCAAACACTTTTTTTTGTTTGATATAGTCTCATTTGTTTAATTTAGATTTTTCTCTCACTTTCTGTTTTTAATAAAGTCCCCCAAAACATAATAGACATAAATCATGGATTGTTTTGCCTGTGTTTTCATCTATGTTTCTTATACTTTAATTTCTTGAATCAATTTTTTTGAGTACAATGTAAGATATTCACCTGGTTTATTCCTTTACATGTGGATGTCTGTTTTTTAAAACACAGTTTGTTGAATAGACTCTACATTCTCCACCATATGTTTTCCTTTGAGATAAACTAGCTGTCCAATTATATGGTTTATTCTTGAGCTCTCAAATCTATTCCATTGTTCTATATATCTATTTTTTAGTCCATTGTCATACTTATTGATTACCATTGCCTTGT
>NW_004567103.1:5321826-5328995 GCF_000260355.1 Condylura cristata | reverse complement strand
CTTGGAATAGCGATTTGAATCATAGCACAGTCAGAGAAGCTGGTATTTTTCCAAGTTCTGGGAGTAAAGGACTATTAATCCAGAACCATTTACCCAGTGGAAGTATTCTTTAGTAATAAAAGTGAATTTAATAAATCTTCAGGTAAAGGAGAACTAAGATTATTTGTCACCAACAAAACTACCTTAAAAGATTGACTAAATTAATCTATCAAATCAGGAGGTAAGTTATAAAAGATGGAAACTTAAAGTCTCAGAAAAGAAAAAAAAACAAATATAAGTTTATGTAATAGATATTTGTCTTTTTGAATTTTCTAAATTATGTTTAAAGGTTAAAGCACAAATTATAACAGTTATTAGTGTATATCTAACTGTATAGTTTAAGAAAATTATATTATATATGGGAGAGTGTAAAGAATGCAATAAAAGTTCATATATTTTACCAAAATGATGGAATGATGACACCAGTAGACTGATAAGCATGTGTGTAAAATGTCAAACACCCAAAAGTCTGTATTGAATTTAAAAAGACTAAAAAGCACTACCTAACTCAAAATAAACTCTAAAATGTATTAAACAACCCACAAGAAAAAAGCAAAAAAAAAAAAAAAATAAGCAGAGAAATGAAAGCAGGATAAACAAAGTACAAAACTTAAAATGACAGATTTCAACCTTATCTTAAGGACAATTTTAATTTATGAGACTAGTCTAAATAGACTGTTATTGTCTCTCTTCCCCTCTGATGCCCTCATTCTAAGTCCTGGAACCTACAAATAATTTGCTAAGTTTTAAGATAAAAGCGAAATAGCTTGTAAGTAGTGCTGAAGTTGTTTGTCAACTGATAGTAAAATAAAAAAGTGAGCTGAGCCACATGGTGCAGCAGACCTCTCTTGTCTCACCTGCTGCTCCCCTCTGCAGTGTATTTCATTAGATCCACCTGCTTTGCTCCCACTTCTGGTGAATCCTCTCATCCCTACCACCCCATCTCTGGCCCACACCCTTGTTCTTCTATGAAAACAAAGCAAAACAAACAAAAAACATGTACTGGGTTGACCAGATGGACCACTATCATCTCAGAAGTCTCTGAAAGTAGAAGAGGAAGATGGCAGTGGCCTAACTAGAGAGATGTCAGTTTCAGAAGGACTGTGTCTGATACTGCTGCCTTGCATACTGGTCAGTGAGCAATGGCAGAGGTCAGCTTTAAGATCTGGAAAGGCACAGAGACACAAGTCTCCCAAGGAGCCCAGCCTTGCCTTCACCTAGACTTAGCCCAGTGAAACCTATTTCAAGTATCTATCTTAAGAACTGAGATAATATAGTTGTGTGATCTTAAGTCATTGTTTGTAGAAAAATCTTACTTGTAATTGGTGTGTGTGTGTATTCTATTCCTCAAGTCACAAATTTCTTATAGATTCACATACTCTGTCTAATCTACAAGAAATACTTCACATGGAATTAAATAGGTAGGTTGAAAGAAAAAAATGTGGAAAACATAGAATGTAAGTATCATATTAAGAAAATCAAGAATTGCTATATGCAAATCACTCAGAGCAAAGGAAATATCCATGTATAGAAAGGAATTTTATCATGATAAAAAAGGGCATTTCACCAAGATGACAATGAACTTGCAAGCAGAAAAACAATAGTAAAAATCAATGAAACAAGGAGTTTGGACTTTGAAAAAAATCAATAAAATGTATATACCTTTAACAAAACTGAGTAGGAAAAAAAAGGGGAAAGAGAAGATATACTTCACCAGTATTGGAAATGAAAGTGAATTATATAACATCAAAATGAAGTAAAGGACTAAGACAGATTAGATCTGATTCTTTAAAATACCAAACTACCACAACTCACTCAGTATGAAATAGATAATTTGACCATTGTTATAAATATTAAGTTGAATTAATAATAAAAATAAACCATTTAAAATAACCCTTCAAACTTGGATTTTTTTTCACTAAAGAATTATATAATTTTCAGAAATTAATACCATTCCACACAATCTCTCCTATGAGAATAAAAGAGCAGACACTTCCTAATTCCTTTTATGAACTCATTGCCTGATAAGACCAAATACAATAAAGAAAACAACCACAAGTTAATATACCTTATGTATAAAAGATGAAAAAGTCCTTATCAAAATATAAACAAGTAGAACTGGATAATAAAATGAGTCAAAAACCGTGGCCGAGTTTGTCTTAATGACAAAGCCCACTGCAGTACTGAAAATTAATCAGTGTGATCAACCATATTAACAGTCAAATAAAGAAAAGCTACATGACATATTAACAATATGTGGATGTTTTTTCATAGAACTCTAAGAAAAAGAGGAATAGAGAGGAACTTCCTCACCTGATAAGTAACATCTACAAATATCCTACAGCTCACATTGTACTTAAAGATGAAAAAATGATTATCTTTCCTGTAAGACTGGAAATACAATAATTATGTCTCATCTCACTACTCTTATTCAACACAGTTGGAAGTTCTGGGCAGTTAAATAAACAAGAAGAGATGGAAAGGAGATCTGTAACTGTCCTGGTTCTTCATCGCCAGAAGCCCTCATTGTACCTGTGGTTCACACCTTGATCTTTCTTGACCTTCTGTCTTTAGTCACTCCCTGTCTTCTCAGTATTACATCCCTAACCCAAGTTGAAGAGTAAGAAGAGGGCAGGGTTTTCTCCTAGCTTCGTATATACGACAGAGCTGTGTGCAACAAGAGACACGAAATTGAGACATTCACCATGTCTTATCTTGCAGGAGTAGTATTCTGGGAGTTTGATTATAGGAACCAGGAAATGATCTAATTTTACACCTGTAAATGCAGATATTTTTCCTAATGTGATATATTAGGTAGTATCTCTGCAATTCATTTGGCTATCTGTCAGATGCCAAATTTCAGAACTAGCCAGAGCACTTTCTGAAATATCTACTGCACTTGCTTACTTTAAGTAGAAGCAACATGTTGGTGACTAGTTAGGTGACAGTGCAATTTTCACACAATTCATGACTCCAGTGGCACTTAGAACTCCAAGCTTTTTCATTTTAGTTTAATATTTCTTTCCACTATATTATTCGATCTCTTTTTGTTCAGTGGTATTTTTGCATTAATTCCTTATGTTTACATGTTTTCATGTCAAACACTTTCTCTTATAGTTTAATCTTCATGATTAGCTTTTAGAGCCCTATTTTATGAGCCACTTGGTATGTTCCAAATACTGAAATGGTTTCCTTTGCATTATCTCAGTAATGGGATAGCACAAATACTACTATTATCCAACTGTAGAGAAACTAAAACTGAGGCTGAGCATCTGAGGGCCATTTACACAGGACCCAACCCACATTTTCAAATTCTGTCTTGGCCAGAAAATATACTGGAGTCTATAAGCTGAAGGCTTGCATGAACCAAAACAAAGGGAAACTTTATATTAAGGTGCTTTCATAAAACAAAATACTCTGATAGTTTAAACAGGTAAGGGAAAGATCAGCAAAATTTGCATAAAATTACCATAGTCATTATTTTAGGCTATATTCATTTTGTCTAGCCACACATTTCTGTTTATATCTCAGTTTTTTTTTTAAGAGAGAGAAAAATACATTTTTGTACATTTAAAGATTAGTTTAAAGGGTTCCTTTTTAAAATATTTATTTATTTATGCATTCAGAACTTGATATAGGCTAGAGGTGCAGGTGGGTGAGAGGACTCACCAGAGACAGAGTGGGGAGCAGAACAGGTAGATCTACTGAAGTACACCACTGAGGGGAGCAGCAGGCAGGTCAGGAGAGGTCTTATGCACCATGTGGGTCATTTCTCTGGCCAGGGATTGAACTTGTGCTGAGGCGGCCAAAGCTAGCTTCACAGTGCTGTATTTCAACCCATTGCACCAGCAGGAAGGGCCCTAGCTTAAATAATTCAAAGGCCTGTTTGTTTTTATCATTAAAATAGAAAATTCTTATTAATGAAACCTGCATTTGTTAACATTGGTTTACAAAAAATTACAAACTATGCTTTCCAAACTGGGATGCTTTTATCTACAAATTTGAAAATGCACTCACTACACTCTCTGATTTACCCATAGCTCTAGTGAAGTACAGCTGCATTATCTATGGAGAATATTTTAAAATTAGAATCCTAGAAGTCACATCCTCCTTGAAAACTAGACATTAAAACAAAATAGAAGGTTAACTTAAATATGAAGCAGAATTTCAATTTGCTGTGACCCAGATAAGTTAGAATTTGAGGCTTTGAGTCAAGGCAGCATATGATTCTAGAAACTTTTAGCTTAACCATTATGTGAAAAGGGCTCAACATATGTCTTAACTTGCTAATGCATAAAGGTCATTTCAAATGCATCTCTACCAGGTGCAAACATTTAAAAGAACCAGGTTCATACAACAGTGGATGCTGGGCAATTGGAAGGTGATACACATGTTGGGGTAAACTGCAGCGCCTGCACGGCAGGGATACGAGTCTGAGCGGGGGACGTCGAGGTTGAAGAGTCAGCTCACATAGATGGCTGCAGCAAAACGTCTTTATTTTTCTCTCCAGCCTCCCTTTTATACCCTTAATACCAGGGTGTTGGCCTGGGGGCCAGAGAAAGTCTCCCTCACATGCCTCACTGTGGTCAGGGCAGATATTGACCAGCAGCCCACAGGTTGAGCAACTCACACAGGTGGCAGACAAAACAGGATGTTTTTCTTCCTGTTATAATCTGTGCTTAAGCTCCAGGGGTGGTTGGGAGGCTCATCCCAGCTGGGACCCAACAATTCCCCCCTTTTTATTTTATTCCCTGACCCCCCTGTCTTAGGTCACCGCTGACCCAACGCCTTTACCCGTCTTTGGGTAACCTCCAACCCTGTCTTAGGCAGGTGCTGTGAGCATATGGTGTTGCCCGTCATAGGGAGAGTCAAGAGTCTTTTAACATTTGTAGCCACACCTGATGAGTCCCATGGATGCCACCGATCATCCCATGCAAAACTTGCTGGGTAATGGCATGTCTCCTATGGGACTGTCGTGTGAGACAGCAAAGAAGCCACATGCAGGCTACAAGTCCTAAAAGCAGTAGCAGTGCAAGGGAGAGTGTTCCTGCCCACCTCTGGACCCATCCCGTAAATTGAGACTTAACCTTCCACCAAGCAGAGGCAGAAACGGCAGGGACACGGGTGTTGTTAACACTGGCGATGTTGTGGGTTAGCTGTAAGGTATAATTAAGAAAGGAGGAGCTCCAAGGACCCCGTAAATATGCATTTAACAGTGTGACGGTACGGAAAGCATTCACAATAGCGGTTTGAGTCATAGGTATGCCAGCAGCCGTGGCCACCACGGCAGCCACAGCAATGGCAGCCATGATGGCAGTGGTCAATCCAAAGTCTCATCGCTGGCGATACAGAACGAGCTCCCATCTGTCTTTGGTTATTTGCACTGGCAGGGGTATTGTTACAGGGCACCCCAATGTGAATTGGGTTGCCTGTCTGAGGGTCTTCACCCGTGAGCTTATGATTCAATCGTATTATGGACACACTCAAAAGGTGAAATAATGGGTTTATTTATAAGGAGAAAGGTAAAGGAATAACCCAGGAAAGAGGGAGAGAAACACAGGTTAACTAGGATGTCCTACCAGTTCTGCTGATGTGGACTCCACCAGCAGCTGAAAACCGATGGAGCGCCAAAATGATCAGCTACGAACCACCAGGTCGCCCCCAGAGCCCACATGTCCGGTTTTATACCAACCTGGCTGCTCAGCTCCACCCTCACGTCCCGGCGTGCTTCTTCTTGGTACTGATGGGATTTGGAGTTCCAGCATTTGGAGTGAGGGCGGGGTCCATGAAACCTGTACCTGTTACAATATTATGGCAGGAATCCTGATGATGAGAGCGCCATCAGAACCATCCCAGCAGTTGCTCAGCTTGCAGATCCTGGAAGAACAATTGAAATAGCCCCCATCCTCCCCAGAGCCGTTAGAGGAAATTCCAAACCACGAAAAGGAAAGGTGAAAGAACGTAAGCGGAGGAGTTGATAGAAAGGTTGCGTCCGGCAGTGTAATTAATAGCCAGGGAAATCTTGAAAGTATCAGACTGGTTCCACAAATTAACAAGCAGCTCTGGAAGAACATACAGCTGAAATTGACCTTCATGCCCTTCCTTGTCTGTCCACTTCAATATCCGTCCGCTTCTTTTTGGGCTGGCTTGACCTATGCCTTGCAAGGTAATGGGGCTGTCCTCCAATGGCCATTTGCTGGGCCAAGAATGCAGGGAGAGAGCAGAGACGTCCGCTCCGGAGTCTAGAATACCTGTAAAAGTCCTGTCCTCGACCGTTGAAGTCAGCGTGGGTCTATCATGCATGGTAGCAGTCCAGAAGGCTTCAGGGCCAGAGGAACCAAACCCTTGATTGCCTCTAACAGTCTAGCTATCGCATTGCCGGTGGCGACAGTAGGGAGCAATAGTAGCTGTGCGACACGATCCCCCTGAGGTATGACAGTGACTCCCTTAGCGGCTGACAACATTATTTTTATCTCTCCGTGATAATCTGCGTCTATGACCCCAGGATGTACCTGGATACCCCTTAACGTGGCGCTACTGCGCCCAAGAAGAAACCCCACTGTGCCCTTAGGTAGGGGCCCGAAGACGCCAGTTGGAAGTGCCTGGACGCCCATCTGTGGCGTCAAAATTGCTCGGGTGGAGGTACTGAGGTCCAATCCTGCACTCCCTGGGGTAGCTCGGATGAGTCTGCAATGCGAAAGGGTTGCCCTGCGGCATGAATTATATCCGGCCGCTGCCCGGACAGGGTCTCTTGTTTCCAGGCGTCATCGCTCCATACACTGAGGCTCTCGGGCCCTGGAGCGGGCCCGCTGCCCGTTTCCCTGATGTGGGGTCAGGGGTTGTCCATCTACATTGATTGGTCTTTGAGCGGCAATGGGCTCCCCTCCGGCATCACGGGCAAATGCCCGGTCTAGCGGCAGAGCTTTGTCTAGTTTGAGGGCACTCCCTTTTGAAGTGACCGGGTTGGCCGCAATTGAAGCAGTTTCTGTCTCCCGGCTTAAGAGCCGCAGCAATCACTTGACTCTGGATAAAATGGCCATCCCGAACTCCACCCTGTGGTACCCCTTCCTCCCCCCCCAACCCTCTGTTCTTGGTCCCCGGAATGTATCTCCGGCCCCCAATGCGGATTC
>NW_004567103.1:5320129-5321125 GCF_000260355.1 Condylura cristata | reverse complement strand
CTCGGTGGGACCTCCACTTGCCGCGCCTGCACGGCAGAGATACGAGTCTGAGCAGGGGACGTCAAGATTGAAGAGTCAGCTCATGTAGATGGTTGCAGCAAAACGTCTTTATTTTCCTCTCCAGCCTCCCTTTTATACCCTTAGTACCAGGGTGTTGGCCAGAGGAAGTCTCCCTCACATGCCTCACTGTGGTCAGGGCAGATATTGATCAGCCGCCCACAGGTTGAGAAACTCACACAGGTGACAGACAAAACAGGATGTTTTTCTTCCTGTTATAATCTGTGCTTAAGCTCCGGGGGTGGTTGGGGAGGCTCATCCCGGCTGGGACCCAACAGTAAATTTTGCTAATTATGCTATATTTGTGACTGCCTATTTTCACATCTGTGTCCAGCTTCACTTCTCAGGAACTGACCTTGGTAACTAAGCTTTTAGAGAAAATTTTCTTATCAACAGAAGCAAATTGAATGAGGCATGCATGTAAGTAGAAAGTAGTTAAGGTGTACTTACAAAAACTGGGTATATTTCATGGTTTTCTTTTGAGCATAGTATGGGGAAGCTCCTTGTGTGTAAAGGTCATAGAAAACCCACACATTCATTTATTGAAGGATTAGTTGAAAGGTTAGTTCTTATTATTTATGATTATTTTGAAACTTGTACATCTGATTATACTAATACATTGTGTATTATTCTAGATTACAGATATATTCTTAAAGGAAGTGATTCACTCCTGGGGTAGTAGTCATCACTCAAGAGGAAATGTAATGAAGCTCCTTAAGAACATAACTAAAGGAAAACACTATTGACTAAGTGTCATACAATATTAATGCAGATTAATAAGTGTTAATTTCTGTGGGTGAGGTAATAGGGTAAAGACTATTTTCTCTGACAGATTTGGCTTCCGAATAGATCTACCTGTGTACAAATCAGCTTCCATTCTCATAGTGACTGTACTCTTGATGTAAACCATGTCCCTTCAAGATTATAGGATAGTAATAA
>NW_004567103.1:5316550-5317400 GCF_000260355.1 Condylura cristata | reverse complement strand
TGTGAGTGGAGCTAAAGGGGAGCTGTGGTGAAACTCATTTAGAGGGAACCCTGGGTCCCACTCATGAACCCAAGGGACATCATTTTATACTGTATTTCTGTCAGATGATGAAACACGGAGAAAGAGAAAAAAATTACGGTCCTTGGAATCCAGGCTGGGAAGCAATATTTTAGTGGGGAGACGCTCCCCACAGCCACACAGCCACCCCTATAGGTCTCCACTTGCCTCTGGCCTCTGTGGCCTCACTGCCCAAATGCATCTTCAGTGAACCCAGCAGAACTGGCCAGACAGGCCAGCCGTAGAAACCAAGTATTAACGCAAAATCATCTGCAGAGTAGTGCATCTTTCCGTTCTTATTTTCTTTCTGATTTCAGAAGCCAACACTCATGCAGTGGTATAATAGCAATTCCCCATGATACTGCCATTAAAGAGGTTGAAAAGGCGAATCCTAAAATGAAGGCTTTGTTTTTCCTGGGGACGCGTATGTGGGTTGCTGGTTTAATGATTTTCTGAGCTTGATATTTAAAGTGTGGTTTCCTTGTCCTTTCTCCTGGCAAATGCAAAACTGCTGAAGGGTGTAGAGGCTTCACTGTCCCTGCTGGAGGGCTGAATATGCCCTTGTCAGAAAATTCTGCCAGGTCTTTTGCCTTGGCAGGGCTGGGCTTGAATCATGCCGATTTAAATACAAGGAGGCAAGAGAAAGCAAAGGAAAGCCCAGATGGGGGTGGCAGGGGTGGGCACCACTGCGTCTTCTTTCAGGGGCTCAGCTTCTCTACACTGGTCTGCACCCCTCACTCAGGGCTTTCAGTCACCCATCTGTAAGAATTGGACAGCAGTTTTCTGTTTTTCA
>NW_004567103.1:5314759-5315900 GCF_000260355.1 Condylura cristata | reverse complement strand
CCTTGAATTTTTTTAAACTGGAGGAGCATTAATTATAAATAATTTTTTGGACTGAAATATGTTAGAAGTTGTGAGGCTTTCTATAACAATTTTTTATGAACGTTAGTTGACTATAAAGGGTAGTGGGCCGTTTCTAATACAAAACCTGACAAAAGTGTTTTGAAATGTTTTATCTAGATAATATCAAGTGACGGTCCTTGAATCCCATAGCTTGTCATTGGCCAAAGTGGCATTGACTCAAAGTGTGTGTATACAAGTGTGTGGCTATGTTCGAACTGGAGACCACTTACCTTTGTAGCCTTTTATCTAGTAATGTTATAGGTAGTGAAAGAGGGGCACCCCTAAACCCCTCAACCGGACCCCTCTAAACAGTTTCTGCCATTAGCCGCATCAAGACAAAACATAAGACTTACTAGAAAGGAACTTTAATACAATGCGTGTGCCATACAGAAAAGACAAAGAACATAGTTTCTAAGTCAAACACCCAAAGTGACCCACCCCCATGGGTAAAAGCCCACCCAGAAGAGACTGGCCCAAAGCGAGGCCTGCAAGCTGCCCCAAGTCTAAAGCACCTTCCTGTGGGGACCCACAGAAAAGGCCGGAAGTGGCCAGAAAGTGTGGGAGGAAGAGAGCACAATCAAAATCAGGATAAAGGCTGCCACAGTCACCTCCCCGCGGGTCTCACCCACATCTGTTTCACCCAGCCAGGGCCAGGAAACAAAAGATGCTTCTTCACACGTCTCTGTTCCGTGTGTCCCCTCATGTCTCTTTCTGGTCTCCACCCTGTTTCCTCCCTCTTCAGTTTCCAGATTCTTCTCCTCCTTGCTCAGCTCCACCCTCCTGGGTGGGGCAGGGAACCTGGAGCCTCCCCTTCTCCTGGGGCCCCCCTGTTACAGTACTTGTTATGAGCACAGTGGTAGCTTGGGCTTTGCACAGACAAAAAGAAGTAAAATATATGTTTATATTCTCAGTAAACCTGTTCCTATGGGAGACTAGACCTGCTAAATACTGAGTGACACTGAGATTTGAGCATGTAAATGACTTCTAGACACTGATAATGAGGGTCAGCCCAACGGGAGAGAGAATGATGTCAGGGCTCCTACAGGCAGAAGGAAAAAGGGGACTTTTTTTTTTTTTTAAA
>NW_004567103.1:5312134-5314023 GCF_000260355.1 Condylura cristata | reverse complement strand
TTTTTTTGCTGGCTTTCAGCAGGGTGTTAGGGTTCCAGCTCAGCAGAATTAGTAAGGAGCATTCACCAATTTCTCTCTTTTTCCCGAGTCATTCCTTTCATCATTTCCCCCTC
The DNA here is from genome assembly GCF_000260355.1 of Condylura cristata. Lineage (NCBI taxonomy): Eukaryota > Metazoa > Chordata > Mammalia > Eulipotyphla > Talpidae > Condylura > Condylura cristata. Next base: position 5,313,910 of record NW_004567103.1, on the reverse strand, counting down.
TTTATAAATAAACCCTTATTACATTTTTTGTGTGTGTGCCTGCAGTCCCTTGTATGTGTGGGTGAGGACTCGCTGTCAGGCCAACCCATTTCACATTGGGGTTGCCCTGGAACATTCTGAAGTGAAACCCATGGAAAATCCACATCTTTTCATGACTATATGCTTTTGCTTTTACATCAAGTACATGGCAGACCGTGCTTCCTAAAGATGGTTAGCTTTTGTTCAAAGCATTCTTTATTGTTTAAATTGTTAATTAATTATTATTCAACTTGTTCAGGTAAGCACATGCTATTTCTTTAACTCCAAGGACTGACTCATATATGTCTCACCGCATGCTATTGACTGTATGAATTTACCATGCATCAAGATCAAAGGAGCTCAGTATCCATTCATATTTCAGAAAATTCTATGTGGTACGGAAGGAGTAAGGAGCAAACAGTATAGAAGACCATGGCTGGTTAGTTGGTTGGTTAGCAGGTAGAGCAGCTGCTGGTCAGGGCGCTGCTCAATTCCATAGTGGCCCTTCGGCTGGGACCAGTTCCAGGCTTCCGGCTGCCTGCCCAGACAAGCCCCAGACGCCTCTGATAAGAGCACATCCTTGCTGGTAATGGGACTCAGGTGACACAGTGTGGCTGGTTCAGTGAATCCCAAATCAAGTGTGCAGGAAAGAGCTCTCTGCTCCTGAAGGATGGAGTCAGTGGTTGCATCATGCTTAGAGAGAAGCAATCGTTTCCTGAGGCATAATTTCTTTTTGAAATCTTTCCCCAACATATGAAGTGGCAATCCATTTATATATATTTTTTCCAACATTTTGCTGCCATCTATTTTTTTTTTTTTTAAGTGCAATGGGCTAAGTAGAACAGGTCGGTTACCAGAATTCTAAGCTCATCCTCAGCCATAAGACTGGATGAAGGAAGGTGTGTCTTATTTTGGTTCCAACCTGATGGCCCTTTTATTGATTTATGGGAGTCAGTGGGAAGCCATATTGGGGTTTGAACAGACAAATTCGGTTTTGTGATGTAGTTTCCCTACGTTAGTCATAAATTCAAAGCCATCTCCGTAAAAGTATTTATAAGAGCTGGTTTGTTTTGTGACACTTTCAGAAGGGAAAAAAACTAAAAGCTTTTTGGAAAAAGAATCATGGAAAATTGTCCAGATCATTCTGAAAATGAAGATTAACAGGAACAGGGTTCCTGTGTGAGTAGACGTTAGAGTATTTTGATTTTATATCAATGAAGGCATCTTGAAAGGAGAAGCAGATACAGACTCCTGATTGTGATATAAATACATGAAAATCTTACCTGTAGTGACTGAAACCTGAATAGGACCAAAGACTTGTATAGCTGGCTGGCCATTCAGAAAGAAGTATATGGAAATCCCCTAAAATATTCGATACATTAACAGCAATTTCAGATGGTCAAACTCAAATTCAAAAGTCTTATAGAAGAAATAAGAGGACTTAAAGCTCTTCAGATGTTTTTTAGTAAATCCTGTGTATATTGTACAAAAGCCAAATTTACTTCTGACAAAGTACTTGCAAATACATACTGTACTAAATAAATTATGAGTAACTGTTTCTTAAAATCTTGTGTTAAGCATTAAATGACCAATGGCAAAAGAATATTTATAAATGCTAGAAATAAAACCTTTTACATATTCAAAATTTTTATTTAAAAAATCTAGCAGCAGGCCCTCCCTGGTGGCGCAGCGGGTTAAAGCACAGCACTGAGAATCTGAAGCCACTTCCGCATGAGTTCGATTCCCGCCTGCCGCCTG
>NW_004567103.1:5302364-5311924 GCF_000260355.1 Condylura cristata | reverse complement strand
ATATATATATGATTAAAAGATTTTCACAATATTAAAAGATTCTGACACTTTTTAAAAAGGTCAGTAAAATCTTTAAAAACTTCTTTTTCAGGAAATTGATATTCTATCAAGCAATTATTTTTAACTGTTTAAAAATCATAGTTATTGGGCCCTCCCTGGTGGCACTTTGAGTTAAAGTGCAGCACTCTGAAGCTCTCCACAGCCACTGCAGCAGAAGTTTGATCCTCAGCCAGGGAGCTGACCCACACTGAGCAGCAGACCTCTCCTGTCTCCCTGCTGCTCCCCTCAGCAGTGTATTTCAGTCGATCAGTCTGTTTTGCTCCCAACTCTGTCTCTGGTGAATCCTTTCATTCCCCTGCACCTCTGGCCTACACCGTACCTCTTGTATTCATGAATAAATAAATCTTTAAAAAAATATTGGTTTATAGTGCTGCATATGATTTGGGCATAGAGGTTCACACTTCGGGTATATGTTACCACAAAACACCCCATGGTTGCCTTCCTCCCTCCTTTCTTCCTACTTCCCATCCACCTCCCAACCCCAAACTTGTAGCCTCAGTTCTGCAGTTAGATTGCATATGATCCAGCAATCCCTCTCCTATGTATGCGCCTGAAGAATGCAAAAAGATCTAATTCAAAAGGGATGCATGCATTCTCTCTTCATTGCGGCTCTACCTACAATAACAAGGTTCTGGAAACAGCCTCAGTGTCTGTGACAGAGAACTGGGCTAACATGATGTGGTGTAGCTACGAGTGGGAAAATACTCAGGGTTGAAAAAAGGAAATGAAAATTTCCTGTTTTTGACACTATGGATGTAATTGCAAGAGATATGCTGAGTGAAATAAGATAAAAGAAGAAAAAAATTACCAGATGATTTTTCACTATATGGAATACAAAGAAACAAAGAACAGACTAAAGTAACCCACACTAAACCATAGACATATTTATTAAAGTTCTTTAACCTAAATTTGAATGTTTATGTTCACGACAATCAGATGCATGAAAGTGTATGTTGAAATATAAAGTCAAAATTTTGCAAGATGTTCAAATGTTACTCCTCAATGAAAGCATTTGCTCTTTGATTTATTCAGTAGTACTTATTACAGTCTTAGGACATTGTGGACATAATAGCGGGCATCATACTATTTGTGTAGATAAGTCTACGCAAAGTCAAATGTTCAAATTGTTATTACCTGTCTCAATAGTAAGTTTATATACAAAGAGAACATGTGTATATAGACAGTTCAACACTCTATCATGACCATGTTTTAAAAATGCTTCACCTGAAGATTTAAGTCTTCAGACTTAAATCTTACTTTTTCCCACTAGATTTTCAATCATGATTTCAGTGTCTAAGGTTCTACCAGAATAAACTATTCTTGAATATTTTCTCCTAAACTTTTTGTAAGGAGATTTCTAGTCAAAGGGCATAAAGCTTCATGTCACTTTAGAATAAGATTGAAGAAAACAAGCTATTTGGAAACCTGTTTTGTGACATCTCAAATGTCTCACTCATATAGGAGTCAGTGACCAATGTACAAGGGCCAGGTAATTGGCTTTCTCTAGAAAATAGTGGGGTCCGCCTGATAGGGGGCTCGGGCGGGGTCATGACCTGCCCAAGCCGGGTTGCCTGAGACCCAGATAGCAGCAGGGAGTGGAGTGGGGACTTGGAGGCCACCGTTTTGGAGAGATCTCTGGGGGCCGGGGCAGAAGCCAAAGGAGGTCGACAAGGGGTGCTGGAGAGAGCTTGCTGGTTGCCTGCTGATGGGCCACTTCCCTGCTCCAGGCCTTAATATTGAGTTTGTCATTATTAAGGGACCCATCCGGGTCCCTTGCAATGATGCTGACAGAGAGGTGGGGGCAAGCGAGTCTGAGTGACTTAAGTTGTCAGTGACAAAGCAACCACTTGTTTGAGAAGGTACATGTGAACAGACAGTGGCAAGACAAGGACAGATAAAACCTGGCTGTGCCAAGAAGTCTTTCTAAAATAAAACAGACAGGTGCTTCTTAAAAGTGGTATAAATACAGTCACCGAATTTAAGCCAAATTGAGGTTCTTTTTTTTTTTTTTTAAGAGTTATTTATTGATGCATACAGAACTGGGGTACAGGCCAGAGGTGCAGGGGCAGTGAGAGGCTCCACCAGAGACAGAGAGGGGAGCAGAACAGGCAGATTGACGAAGTCCACTGCTGAGGGGAGCAGCGGGCGGGTCAGGAGAGGTCTGCCGTGCCCTGTGGGTCACCTCTGGGGCAGGCGGGGATCGAACTGCTGAAGTGGCTTTAGCTCCTTAGTGCTGTGCTTTAACCCGCTGTGCCACCAGGGAGGCCCAATTTGAGGTTCTTAAGGACATGACACCAGTTGTTTTGATGCCTTCTTAGATTAAGCGAAAGCCACCATGGACACTGGAGCCAAGAAATGGCCTTTTCAGCCCTGCAGACCCGTGGCTGCTGGGGACTTTCAGCTGGTGGCTCCCCGCCCCCCGCCTGCACTGCCCTCCCCAAGCCTGTGCAAGTAACCCCCTCTCCCAGCACTGGCAAGTGAGTCGTGTGTTTCTGTTATTGCCATGAGAATTATCCCCAGTGAATTCGAATTGTGGTTATATACTTTGCCTTAGGTCATAAGTGAAACCTTTCCGGCTCCGGGGGAACCAACCCTTTGAAGACCCATGTCTGCACAAAACAGTCCATTGTGAGGTCACTGGTGTTTAAGGTTCAGCTCTCTCTCTTAATGCTACTCCTCTGACACCCCAGAGCTTGTGTCCTACGCCTCAGTGTCACTGTGAAGCTGCTTGTGTGCCTTCAAATACACCTAAGCATTCTCTGCCTTCTGCAAGTTAATTCTTCTATTTCTGCAGAGGCAGAATCAGAAAGGCAAATTCATACTCTAGTTAAGACCATCTGGGCTTTTTATTTCTGATTTGTTTGTCTGGGTGATCCCAAGGCTCTTGAGATATACCCTTTAAAATTGTCAAGGGAACTGAGAGAATGGGAAGATGCGTAAAAGAGGTAAAGGATCTGTCTTCTCAGGTAGCCATTACACCCCTACCACTTCCAGCCCATCAGGCCTAAACCCAGGCGGACCATGCCTATGTTTCAGTGTGGGACGTAGGCAACCACATTCCTGAGTTGAATGATGGTACACTGAAAGCTTGAGGACTTTGTAAAGACAAAAAAAAAAGAGCACTGGTTGCTGTATTATTTTTCCTTTCTTCTGATGGGTCCAACATACTTTCTGTAAAAAGTCCTCAATTTATTTTTATTGAGTTCCACTGTTCTTCACTTTTGGGGGGTTTAGAATGCCAAGTAATTTCAATATTTTAGATGCTCCATGGATTTATTTTTCTGGATGGAATTCAAGACCATGCCAGGATCTCTGAGATTTTTCCTGTTGAGAATTTAATTGTGTAAGTAAAACATGGAGGAAGAATGGATTTCCTGGGCCAGGCCCAGCACCCTGGGCTGCCTGCCTATTGGGTTGTGTGCTGATGAATAAACTCTGAAAACCTTGCCAACACCAAGGTATCTTCCCATCACCCACCCGTTAATTTTAGTGCTGCGGCAGTAAGAAACTCAGACGCCATTTATATTTAATTCTGCTGACTTCAGTAATTTTTGTCATAAACTTGCAAATAATGCAAAGTACCGCTTTATACAGTTTCTATACACACAAAGACAAAGGGATGAACGTGTCTTGTCAAGTTCTGTTGCTTCTAGGCTGGGGACCAGCCTCTCATCTCTGGGACGATGAAGAACAGGAGAAACGAGGGGGCTTTGCATATCCTAAGTGTCACAGATTTCTTTTACCAACAAAACGAAGACTAGTCGCTCACAGCTGGCCATCTTGGTCTGTAGTCGGTGAGACAGTGGCTGGCAGCTGGGATCCTGGGGGGACAGCGTGGGGTGATGCTGGCCAGAAGCCTCCCCTGTACTTGGTGGTGACAGGCCAGGTTCCAGCCCAGGTCGGCCAGGACAGGAGACATGGCAGTAGCTGTTTTGAGGCCTTCACATGCGTTCATTGATTCAACCCTCGTCAAACCAATGGAACCTCCCTGATTACAAAGCCTCTTCTTACAAGTGAGAAAGTTGGGGCCAGAAAGATTCAGACTTTTGTTCAAGTTACCAGTGGTAGGGTGGGTGGCTGCTTGGGTTTAGGCCTGCTGGTCTGTTGCAACTCTGGGCTCATAGTTACTGTGCTGTCTAGAAATAAGAATAATCAAAATCAACATGCATGAAGCTATTTTCTGTTAAATTGGTAGGAAGACAGATATTTTATTTTTTAAGAAAAGAAAGCCAAGTTCCTTGAGAGTTAGATGAGAGATTCTTCTCTATTCTTCCTCCTCCTCTCCCTTCCATTCCTCGCTCCCTTTTTTCCTAGATATGTGATGTGGGGAAAAAAAAAAAAACAAAACCACATGATGTGGGACTTTCAAATAAAGTTGTTGTTTTGAAGAGAGTGAACTCTCCAGCTATAATTTTTGTTATTATTGTTTCAGAGACGCTTGTGAATAATTTAGTCCACCTAAGACCAAATGAATGAGGAAAGCAAATGCAAATAATCGTTGGTGGACAAAGGCTTGAGCAGCCCTGCAGAGACCTGGCGCAGATGGGGCTTCTGAGGCAGAAACTGCCACGTACGTTCCCCCACCGGCACCTCCATCTGTCAGAGCAAGTGTGTTACTATTTTGGGACTCAAGTTATCCACTTACAGAATAATTTTCAGGCTTGTTCTTGAGGTTAAAATAAAATCTGTAACTCACTGAGACTTTTCCATTTGCCACTGAATTTCTTCTCCCTTTTACTAGAAGTAAAAATTCCTGGGGTGAGGGGATAATGATGGACTGTGGGAAGAGAAGGCTCGGGTGCAGGTGCAGGGAATGCTAGAATGTGCAATTTGGGCATTAAGCCAAAATAAAAGTAAGTTAAAAAGAGCATTGGGTATGTCATGGCTCCTGCAGGGAACACAGTGATTTGAAAACATTGGCAGACTTGGAGAGTCCAAACTCAGAACAGCCTGATTCTGCCCCCCACCCCCACCTCGGCTGTAAAGTGGCTGCAACTGAAGGGATATTCAGAGAAAAGTAAAGGGTTGACTTCTTACACAGTGACTTTTTATAATCTGTCACAGAAAAACCTATAGGCTTTATCAGCCATGGTCTAGCTTCAGTCAAAGGAGGTGAAAAAAATGATGTTTTGTCTGAGCCAAGTGAATCTCACGCTGAGATTCCAGAGGAGTTCATTTGAATTATTGAATTATTGAGTGTACCCAACGGATCACATCCTGCTGACACCTGGGTTTTAGTACTTCTGACGTTGAGAGACATAAGCTGATTTGTGGGGTTCTTTGAAGCCATTAGATTCATTATATTAGATTACTGTGTCTTTGTACACTATGTATCTTTCTACAACATGAACTTCTGAGAACAAAGAGGACAGAGACAGAGACAGATCTCTAAATTGCTTAGAGATCATAGTTATATAGATTTTACTGGCTCAGACAATAAGGCAAAGTCCAAAGCTAAGACAACCACATTAGCCTCACTATTTGGGTTATGAAAGGTTGGTTAATTAAAGCAAAAACACTAACATTTTTGCCTGAGATAAAAGCCTGGGAACCCTTAGCAGGACTGAGTGGACTTCAGAGAGAGAGGAAAGGGGGCCTCAGCCCAATGATGCGAGCCACCCTCAGAATGAAGTCTACCAGGAACCCGGAATACAGAGGGCACCATCAGCGGACTTGGGCCAGTTCCTGAGGAAGGAAACAGCCTCTTGCTTCACAGCAACCACAGTGTGCAGTGGGTCAGTTCCCAGGCTGCTCACCTTTAAGGCAGCTGGCAGCTGAGAGCTAGATGATGCAAATGCTCTCCTTGGGTGTGGCTATTGTGCTTACTGCATGCAGCTCCCAGAGCCTAACCCCGTCTCAAGAGATGTTCTGGAAAGACGTCAGTTAACTGCACAAAAGCACCTTTGTGTGGTTGAGCATCAGATGATGGCCAGTGCTATTAGAAGGTTCTGGCCACCGTGCAACTGTGTGTGATTCCTACTCAAGCTCACCTGCATCTATACTACACTGTATGATGCTTAACCAATACACTCCTCCTGTTTTCTGCCTCCCGTGATGTCACAAGTAGATTGAAGCTCCTCGTGTAACCACATCAGACCCATCTAAAGAGCAAACTTGTACTCTAGTGATGCCACTATGATTTTAATGGGGATAGTATCAGGATTGTAAAGCTGTCATCCACAAAATATCCTCACGATGAGTTCATCAATGTGCCAGTGTTCTGTCTGTGTTGTGGGTAGAGTCTGACAAAGCTTAGCATGGACATCTAAGCTCCTTTGTGAGGTTTGCAACTGATGATCTGCCCGGTGTCGACCAGATCTGTCAACTCACACCAAGCCCATCTTGTATTTATAGCCTGTGCTCTTTCCTCCAGATTTAGAATTTCACATCAACTGATCACTCTGCCTACTGGACCCTTCCAGATGGGTTTTAGTACTTCTGATGTAGGGAGCTATAAGCTACTTGATTTGGCCCTGCCTCTACCCTCCACCCACCCCAAGTACAGCAGTGTCTCACACAAAGTCCTTCCAGCCCAAAATAGTGTGAAGGAGACCATATGCCCTCATGCCCTAGTACTGGACAATTATCTCTGTGCTCAGGAGGACGTGACATGTGACTATCAATCTGGAAGCTAAGTTCCAAAATGCTATTAATCCGTCAACACTGAGGACTCCATGGAATGATGTTTGGAAGTAGCTGACTGCCGGCCCCACTAACCTTGCCTCTAGCAACACACTCGCAAAACTCTAAGTTTCCTGCCCAGTGCCCAGCAGCACTAGGTCTGATTTCACCTTCGTGGTAAGCCAGACAATGTATTCTGAATCACATTAGCCCATGACACTTCCTGAGAGACCTCTAGCCTAATCTGCTGAGACCCCAAACAGACGCCCTATAATTAGCATCCGAATAATTAATCTCCTGGGGTGAAATGTTCTAGAGGCTCCCAAGGACACTCAAGCACAAGCTGCACTGCACTGTGTACTGTGTAGATTCACTGCTTCCTAATGGCAAATAGAGTCTCATTTGGGTGGTGGACTTGACTCAAGAGTCTGGAAACTACATATGTGCAACTCACAAGCCATGTTCAGTGGTGTCCCTGTTACTGCCACAATGCTACCTCTGGTATTCCAGCCATGCGTTGCCATCACAGCACCTTCCATACTCAAAGGGCAGTTCTTGTCCTGTCCTTCTGGACTGGCACTCACGGTTGGGTGGTGGGCATAGGAATTGATGATAATATTCTAGTATCACCAAGCTCAAATCATAAAAGTAAGCCAATGGTGATCAGCCACCTGACCAGATATGGAAACAATCTACCCTATTCTTGATTTTGATGCAGCAACAATAATACTCAATGGTAGAAATGGTGATAAGCCATAAGTAGTAGGTTTCCCATTGCATGAGTAGGCTAGAATCAGCTCTTGATGTCTTACTGCATGAACATTAACACAAGCCAGGGAGAGGTCAATCTCCAAAGATGCCTCAAAGTAGACAGAGCATGCATAATATAACTAAAATATTTCAACAAGTTCCCACACTCCCCAAAGTCCAGGGTGTGTCATCATGGCTCTTTCTAAGGGGTCCATGGCTGAGAATGTGATTCACAGCAGGGATTCTGTTCATCAGAGGTCTGGCTGTTATCACCTTTGTGATTTGCGGTAATTCGGAATGCAATGCCCATGTCCTCTAGCATGTCTGATGCGCCATGACTACAGAGCCATCACAAGATGGGCTGTTGAGAGTTGTGCTAAACTGCTAACTAACACTGTTGACTTGCATGCATTTTATGTAGACAAATACCCCGCAGGAATATCAAGCTGACATAAGACCCTTCCATAAGTACTTGCCCTACAAAACAACTCACGGAGTCACATGTAAGTAAAAGTTCCTAATATAACTTTCCTAGTATCTCTGGTGATAGCTTCTCCTGTTTTCCAGAACTTTCTATTGTATGCCCTTAGATATAACCCCACGGAATTTAATAAAACCCTGATCTTTCAGTTTGAATATATACGCATATATATGTCAAAGGAATACACACACATACACACAGACACGTGGTCAGTATTTTTTGCATCATCACAGTAGGCCAGATAGCAGAAAGCAGGTGTTCAATCATGGCCTAAAAGGAAGACTTGCTACTGTTGTTTTTATTCCATTTCTTTTTTACCTAAGTCAATCTATGGTCACTATAATGTTACATGTTAGTTCTCTAAATGAAAAACAAAACACATCTTTTGTAGTGACTTGCACCATAATAAGATAATACAGGCTTCTTTATATGAAGCTAAAGACATTCACAATTTAACACATCTGCATCATCTTGGCTTTCACAAAGTTTTGAGTAGTTTTTTTTTTTTTAAGATTTAATTATTTATGCATACAGAACTGGGGTGCAAGCCAGAGGTGCAGGGGCGGTTGATAGGGTTCACTAGAGACAAAGTGGGGAGCAGAACAGACAAATTGACAAAGTACACTGCTGAGGGGAGCAGCAGGGAGACAGGAGAGGTCTGCCGTGCCGTGTGGATCACCTCCCAGGCCGGGGATCCAACTCACACTGAAGCTGCTACCACTCGCTAGCAGCACTGGGCTTTAACCCGTTGCACCACCAGGGAGGGCCTTGCATAGTTTTTTCAATGTGAGTTGATCTTAGACAGGATATCTCCTATGCAGTCTTGTACGATTCATTTTAAATCTGAATGTAAGGCTACACATCTACTACAATTGAGTTTCATCTTGGAAATATGTGCCACCTTTTCTTGGCTTAGGATTTTCTTGCATAGTCAACCATGCGCTAAAAGAGAATTTGCTAATTCTTGGATAAGCACAGCCGCTAAATCATATTTTAAACCAGAGTATACATCGTCAGACCCAAGTTTGATTTGTTTAGTCAGTAACAAGAAGTAAAATTTAGCAGTCCTCAAGGAACGATGAAATCATCATGACTTCCACTATTTTAGTAATTGCTATTTTTGTCTGTGTGTAAGGTCAAATGCCGGATTGATAACTCTAAGACTGACAGCAGAATTGGGGTGAGGCAATTAAAGACTGAACACCGTTAACAATTTCATGACAGAGGTGAAATTAACTCTGTTAATTACTAGAAGATATTAGGATGATTTGGATTTGATGTCTCTTTTAGCAGCATAATGCTGTCCCTTATGGGCAACAAGTAAGTAGTCACTTAAAGAGTATGATTTTATGATGATGAATATTACTAGTGCTAAAATGAGCTTAAATTCATAAATATATGTCTAATGGCTAATATTGACAAAGCCCTTGGAATTACTCCCATAGTTACTGCAATGTTAGAAAGATGTGTCTCATAGGTATAGTAGCTTTATTTTATTTTTTAAAGGTTTCTTTCTTTTTTTTAGTTTTTTTAAAGATTTATTTTATTTGTACATACAGAACTGGGTTACAGGCCAGGGGTTCAGGGGCGGTGAGAGGCTTCACCAGAGACAGAGTGGGGAGCAGAACAGGCAGATTGACGAAGTACA
>NW_004567103.1:5299256-5300629 GCF_000260355.1 Condylura cristata | reverse complement strand
GGGATCGAACTCATGCTGCAGCGGCTGTGGCCAGCTTCATAGTGCTGTGATTTAACCCCTTATACCACAGTGGAGGCCCTCTGCTATATGAGTTCCTTTGCTCTTTTATGATATGCCCTTCCCGTTTCCTTTCAAGGCGTGGATTATATGTCTCCACCCCCTTGAATAAACTCCTCTAGCCATTGTGCCCAGTGACACAATGCAGGCTCGCTGGTAGCTTCTGCACCTTTAGCACTCTCCTTGGGAACCTACGAGCCCTGCTGGTCGAAGTGCCGTTATGTTGATAGTGACCTGGTCTACAGTGCTAGGCTAACTTCCAGAAGACATCTGAGAAGCTGGCAGCTATAGAGTGAACAATTTTGGATTTCAGGTCTAGTCTAAGCTTCAGATGATTGCAGTCCATCAGATAGCTGCCTGCCACTTTGTGAAAGAGAGACCTTAATGACAACCAGCCTGCTGAGCCCTGCAAACTCACAGACAGAGGATGCCGAATAAACTGGCATTTTAACCCCTTAAGTTTGAAGGCATCTTGTTGTGCCACCTCAGTGCGGGTAGGAAGCAGTCAGCTGCAAACCCTAAAGTCTCCAAAGATTTCATTTTTGTTTATTGGGCCCAGGCAGTATTTAAATGCTTCTAATTTAAGTGCTTTGAATAAAGGTCCTTATTTCAAGCCCGCAACATGAAGTGGGTTTCTATTCTTATGTTTATTTAATAGATATGGAAGAAAAGTTTAGAGATGCAATCTGACTTAACCGACATTTTGACCAAATCCAAACTAATTATATGCTAGCTGGACACAAGGATTTAAGTCACCCCAGAGTTCATTTGCAGCTGACTGCTTCCTACCCGCACTGAGGCGGCAAGCTGACAATTGGTCACACCACAGACTGCAGTGAGGAGCTGTCTGGATTCACTTGACTGGTTGGTTTACTTGTTTCATCTAATAGAGTTACTTTTAGAGTAGTTGAGGTAAAACAGTGCAAGTAGACTTGGTGCTGTTCATAATGCAGTATGTCCCATTATTGTACCTTAAAGTACAAAGCTGCACACTCTTAAAGTGTATGCAATATTATAAGTCAATGTTAACTTGATTTAAAAATACATACATAGGGCCTCCCTGGCAGCACAGGGGTTAAAGTCTCCGTGCTATGATGCTACCTACCAGCCACTGCACAATGAGTTCATCCCAGCCAGGGAACTGAACCACTTGGCACAGCAGACCTCTCCTGTCTCCTGTCTGCTCCGCTCAGCAGTGTATTTCAATACATCCACCAGCTCTGCTCCCAACTCTGTGTCTGGTGAATTCTCTCACCCCTTGAGCCTCTGGCCTGCACTCCAGCTCTTGTATACAGAATAAATAAAATAAATATGTA
>NW_004567103.1:5290770-5298678 GCF_000260355.1 Condylura cristata | reverse complement strand
TGAATGACATGATTCAAACAGATGAAGTGGTGTTCTGGGCATTGAAACAAACAGGTTGACTTCACTCCCTCTACAAAGTTAATTGAGCCTCAGGTGAGCGGTTGGCTCAGTATCTATGAGCTGATGCGTCCACGACAGGGGTTCATTCCTCTTGGGGTCTGTAGTTACTACCAGGTCCCTTTTTTTCTGGGGTGACACACTCATTTCCCTTTCCTGTCAATCTCGGGGGCTTCTAACTGCTGGCCAGAGCTCCAACATCACTGACTGTCGTCTCAGTCAGAGGGGACTGCCTCACATGAGTGTCTCAGAGCGGACTGCCTCACATGAGTGTTCTCTCCAGGGCTGGCTTGAGGGTCTGACGTGAGAATACAAGGTCTTGACATGTTTTCTGAATTTTGGACAACACTGAAAGTCTCCTCCAGCTCCAAGCTTCCTTAGAATCGCTTATGTTCTACCTGCAACCACTGAGCTTGGTCCCTGTCTGGTGGTCCTGCCTTTCTCACTCCCTTATAGGTGTCAGCCATGAGCCCCCCGATAATCCATCTTATTCTTGTCTTAAGCAGGTTCCCAGGAAATCCAGTCTAAGGCAGGCGAAAGGAACTGGCAACCTCTGTTTCGTAACATGGCCCCAAAACACACCTGTACACCTACACTCACAGAAACTACAGTTATTGATGATTTTTCATGAGAAAGTGGGGAAGAGGCAAACCTATTCTGTGTCACGGACTCATTCCTCCAGAACCAGGCAAGGCAAGTGTTTTAGCACATTTCTCATATTAGAGGAACACAAGATAACTTTTACTTACACCAAAATATTATACAAGGGGCATTAGCCATGAGGGGTATTTTGTTACCATTACCACGCTGCATTTGTTTGCCAGCAAAGGCATGCAGAAAAGTTCATCTTAAATTGTTGGTGCAGCAAATGCAAATGCAGAACCCAACACCTACTGAACATTTCCAACATAGAAACAGCAGAAAATAAACTGCTATTTTAAGTTTCAATCCATATGTTAGGCAAACTAAGGAAAAAGTTGTGAAGTAGTCATTTCAATGTGTAGTCAAGAGAAAAGATGGAGCGGCAGGAAGGAGGCTAAGTTCGCTAATGCTCTGCTCGTTTTCCAGGGCTCCAACTTTTACTGGCATCATTTTTGCTCTTGTTCTTTTGAAATTTCTTCTATGTCTTCAATGTCTTCTACATCTTCCTGGGTGAGTAGGTAATCAAGAGAGGTCTGTTCTAGAGCAAGAATAGCAGGTTCTTAGACAGTGGTTCATGGTCTTAAGGTTTGCAGATGATGGGCTTATCATTGCACTGATGAATTATCCACATCTTGTGACTTTGTCTTCAGTACACAATTGTTTCCAATGCTCACCACTACATGGCTGGACCATGAAACCAAATCCCAAACCTCCTTCGTCACGAAGAAGATTCTAGATCCATTTTTTTTTGGCAGCGCAAGAACCTAACAGGTGTTAGCTACTTCTCAGAGGTTTTCTCATTTTTAACCTTACACTACATTTTCTGAGCTAATATATAATTGTGCAGTCACCTGGAGAATTAGCATGGATTTGAGAGATATAACAAAGTCACTGGTGGTCTCTGAAGTCTAATATATTAATCTGGAGTCCAGATTATAAAGACAAATACCATCCTTTTTTTCTGATGCAGAATACCAGTCTTAAGTGAAATTTTTTTTTAATTAAAAATAGGATGTGATAGTTATTGGTCTTAACTCAGTTTTCAAAAATCTTAATGCAATGTTAGAAAAAATTAAGCAGATTTCCCATGCAAGATACCACAGTTCTGTATTCCCAACCCCAAACTCGAAGATATGAATAGATAAGGCAATTTTTTTTTTTTAATTTAGCTGTATCTGAGTAAAGGGATTCCCTTTAGGTGGATGTGAGGTTTCTCCTTCAACAAAGGGGAGAGGGTGACATCAGCCTGCTCCTTTAAATTTTTTTTTTAAACATACTATTTCATGCCTGTTGCTTGTAGGCATTTAAATTTAAGATTCCACACTTAGGGTGAGGGTAAATATTCTACTTGATTAAAAGCCTAAAGCCACATATATGAAGGAACATAAAATAATCATTTAAGATTTTGGCTAGTAGAAATACTTTATTGTATGAATGCACGTGAGCCAATTGTTTCTTTTTGAAAGTTCAAGCCAATTAATTACTCTAATTTAGGACACAGAAATATCAAGAAGTAATTAAATTCTGCAGTTATAGTTAGTAGGTCTCTGGTGCATGGAGGGACATGCCATCATTTGAACACTATTCCTTACGTTAGTCAGGGCTGCAGTTATTGCCTTGTGTGATGACAACGTGCTTGGGCTTAGTTACAGATCACTGATGCTGAGATAGTTTGATCTTTGTGGCAGTTTTCTTCTAAATGTCCAAACATGAGTGCTAATTATAGTGTTCTGACCCTGGAGTTGCCTAGACCCAGGTTTCCCTACAATAGGCAGCTCCACATGTTACAGAGCAAGACCAAAGGGAAGTGGGGTGGCTGGGTGTGAGTCCTCACATGCATGCTTAAAACAATGACTCAGAAAAAGACCCAAGGGGAAGAGTTAATAAAAGTTTAATCTGGGCCCTCCCTGGTGGCGCAGCGGGTTACAAGCAGAGCACTAAGAAGCTAAAGCCACTTCAGCATGAGTTCGATCCCCACCTGCCCCGGAAGTGACCCACATGGGGCAGCAGACCTCTCCTGACCCGCCCGCTGCTCCCCTCAGCAGTGTAGTTTGTAGATCTGCCTGTTCTGCTCCCCACTCTGTCTCTGGTGAATCCTCTCACTGCCCCTGAGCCTCTGGTTGTACCCCAGTTATGTATGCATCAGTAAATAAATCTTTAAAAAAACAAAGGTTAATTTATATTGGAAATGCAAATGGGGGAATTCACACATATGTGGCTGCTTGACTCTACCCTTAGTTCCCAGAAATCCTCTTTTCATGAAATCAAGAGTTATGGCATATGGTTGGTGTGATGGGATATGTAGTTCTTGGACCCTGGGATCTTTCTTGCCAAAGAAAAAACATTGGTAGGTGCAGTTCACTCAGGACAAACTTACTGATCCCTCATCACACATAAATGCTTATTATCAACAAGAGGTTTCCATTTCCATAAGTGGATGCTCAGGGCACCCATAAAGTAAAGTGGTTCCTGAGAGTTGTCCGCAGTGTGGATGGCGCTGGTTCTGAGATACCCCAGGCTGTTCAGGCAGGCCTGGCTCCTCTCACCCTCTTGTCATCAAGCGCCTCAATTCCAGTTGTTGATTTTTTCTTTTACTTCTTTGACCGAGATATAATTTACATATCATTAAATTTATCTTCTTAAATTGTTTAACTCAGTGTTTTTAAGTATATTCACAAAGCTGTGCAAACATCCTCATGACCTAAATCTAGAACACCTTCATCACCACCAGAAGAGTCTCTGTACCCGATCGCAGTCACACCCCATTTCCTTCTCTCCAAGTCTCTGGCACTCATGGACCCACTTTCTGTCTCCATGGGCTTCCCTATTCTGGACATTCCATGTAAGTGAAAGCAAATCATCTATGGTCTTATGTGTCTGTTTTCTCTCGCTGAGCAGAAAGCCTTTAAGGTTTAGCCATGCTGTAACACATACCAATACTTTCTATTGCCAAATACTATTCTGTTTTATGGATATATCCCTTTTTGTTTATCCATTCATCTGTTGATGGACATTTGGGTTGTTTCCACTTTTATCTCTTAAGAGTAGTTCTGCTATGAGCATATGCATACAAGATTTTGTGTGGACATCTGTTGTCTATCTCTTGGTATATACTTAGGAATGAATTGCTCGGTCAGTTGGCAGCCCTAAAGTTAGATTTTTAAGGAACTGACAAACGCTTTTCCTAAGTAGCTGCATAATTTTATGTTTCCACCATCTACACAGGAGTGTTCCAAATTCTCTACATCTTCACCCATTATATGTCTTTTTTGATGAAACTATGGTGGTGAGGTGCTATTTCATTGTGGTTATAGATTGTGTTGTCCTGATGTCTAGTGATGTTGACCATTATTCATGTACTTGTTGACATTTGCATGTCCAGTTCGTTCAAATGCCTTATCAAGTATATGGTTCGTAAATGTTGCCAGTGTTTCCTATTTTGTTCGTCATTTCACTTTCTTCATAGTTATCCTTGAAGCACAATTAATATGTCCCTGAGCTCTGTGCTCTCCCGAGCTTCCCTTCCATGCCATCTTTGACCTCAAGCTATATGATTCTCACCATCTCGTGACACCACCTGTTTTTGAATCACAGCTATTTTAAGACTCATTTTGTCTCTTGTCCCATTGGATACCCTCAAATTTTCTTGACATAAGTGTTCCCTGTAGGGAGAAAAATTTTTGTCCATATTATGTGATACCTCAAACAGATATGGCAGTGTGTCTACATTTTCTCACAACTGGAGAAAAATGAGTATTTTAATTAAGAACGTCCATTCACATGTGGATAAAGAGTTTTTTTTTTTTTAATTCATTAACTACCTGTTATGGTGCTACATTGTAGAATTTATAGCTAAAATGATTAGCCTGAAGGCAGAGTGGCAGGATTTTGTGCTTAACTTGCTTTTCTTTCCTTTTATTTTTTTGGAATAGTAACAAGAAGACACCATAATTATTTCTACTATGAAAATGTGCTTGAGTCTCTTCCCTTTCTTGCAGGTGAAGCAGTTCACTGAATTGTTGCTGAAAATAGAACAGTTATTTGGAATGCTGCCAAACTAGTAAATTGGATTTTCTTCAGCAGTTGTTTTATGATATATTAATTTTGCTTGTTGGTAAAAGTAAAAGTGATTTTTCAATTTTTCTTCTGGTTCCCCATTTCACTTGGTTCAGGCTGCAGTGATCCAATGCCATAGCTTGATTGGCTTAAACAACAAACGTTTGTTTCTCACCGTTCTGAAGCCTGGATGTGCCAGATGAGGTTTCAGTGGGGTTCAGTTCTGGGCTACACAACATCTACACTATTTTTACTACGTCCTCACATGACCACGAGCAGGAGAGCCAGTCTCTTTCTCTTTTATAAGGATAGTAACTCCTAAATAGAGACAAAGCCATCAGACCTGTCTAAGCCTACTTACCTTGCAAAGGTCCTACCTTCTCTTACCATTCTATTGGGATTAGGATCTCAGCATAATGATTTGCGGGGGTGTCCTGGGGCAAAATCAGTCTGATATGTGCCCTAGTTCTTTGGGACAAAATACAATGCCTCGGAAATAGTGTGAGAGGTAAACTGTAAATAAACTCAACACTGCACTCAGGAAACTTACCCTCTAAATTCAAGTCCTTGATTTACTATTTGAGTGATTAACTGCTTAGAATGCATATTAAACATCAAAAGAAAGTTTACTTTTGATAGTGTAAAATTTACATATTTAACCTTTTCCCTCCTCTGGGAGCACTAGAACAATGTTGGTTGAGATGTTAATCAGGAGAATATAAATAACTGATTAAACAGTTGAATTTTTTGAAACAACCCCTTTTATTCTTAGGTAAAGATTAAAACTTTAAAGAGGAAAATTCACTTCAAAGGGACACTCAATTCTGTCTTTATATTTTAGAAAAAGCAGTATATGTGTGTGTGTGTGCAGCATATATATACATGTATGTGTATGTGTGTGTATATATATATATATATATATATACAGTATATATAATCAAACAATTACAGTCACATTAAAGGTATTTTTAGTTAATAAATTAGAAAGCAGGTTGGCATTTTATCATATTAACCATGACAACAACAAAATATAAAGCTGGAAAATATAGTTGGTGTTTGGGAATACATCTTTACAGTAATGTTTTTACATGTTCATGGTAATCCCATTTGGAAAGTGTGGTAGAATCAACAATGTAGTTAAACATGTCACTCACTAAATACATACATGATGCTTGAAACACTGTACCAGCACCCATTTTTCCATACACGTTGTTGGTTATTAATTAATGAAGTAGCATTAAGTTCACTTTGTTTCATTGACTTTCATATTTTCTTCAAAAAATTGAAATAGAAGAATGAAAAACTATGGATTCATTTGGTCTCTGGTTCCATTTTAATATCTGCGACCTCCTCCTTCACCAGATGCCTCCAGTGTAACTGATTTTATATTTATCATTCCCCAAATTTAAATAAAATAGTTATCACATAATAAAATAATGATTTTTTGGTTTGTAAGTTTTTTTTTTTGAAGATTTATTTATTCATTCATATAGAACTGGGGTACAGGCCAGAGATGTGGAGGGTGAGAGGATTCACCAGAGACACAGTGGGGAGCAGAACAGGCAGATCGACGAAGTACACTGCTGAGGGGAGCAGCGGGCGGGTCAGGAGAGGTCTGCCGCGCCATGTGGTCTCCTCCGGGGCAGGCGGGAATCGAACTCATGCGGAAGTGGCTTTAGATTCTCAGTGCTGTGCTTTAACCCGCTGTGCCACCAGGGAGGGCCAGGTTTGTAAGTTTTTTAAACGTGTAGTGCTCTTTTGTGCGGCCCCTCCGCCTCCACTGTGGGTGACCAGCGAGCTCCTGGGAAGAGCTGCCCTCTGGCCACTGCACCCCCATCCTGCTGGAGTCGGCTCCCAACTCAGGAGGGGGTGTGTCTCGGGTACCAACGCCGGGCGCCTGGCTCCCTCACCAGTCTTGTGATCCGAGACTCGCAAGGAGTCACACAAGACTTTTTGTGACAGGCTATGAAATCTTGAGAATTCTTAGCTCCAAGGAACTTGCTCCTGATCTTCCTGAGCATCTCTATCATGGAATTAAGAAAGTTGTTTCTGGCCCTCCTAGGTGGTGCAGCAGGTGAGAGCACAGCACTAAGAGACAAAAATCTACTTAAGCACGAGTTCGATCCCCGCCAGCCCGGGAGGTGACCCACATGGCGCGGCAGACCTCTCCTGACCCGCCTGCTGCTCCCCTCAGCCGTGTGCTTCCTCAGTCGGCCTGTTCTGCTCTTCACTCTGTCTCTGGTGAATCCTCTCACGCCCCTGCACCTCTGGCCTGCACCCCAATTCTGTCTGCATAAATAAATAATTTTTTTTTTAAAGAAAGTTGTTTCTGTTTAACGCATCTTGTGAGCAACAGAAAGGATAATGACTCTAATTCCATCTGATTCTGATTGAGTCTCCTTTTCCCCTCTGTCTTGATCTCACAAACGGCCCTCTCTCCTAGTTGGAAATACGAGTCATCTACAGCCTCTGACTAGTTGCCTGATTTTGCTTGTGTATTCATATAATAAAATCATAGTTTGACTAGCAAAAAATAAAAATTTAAATATATAGAGCTCATCTATTTTCACTCTGCACTTTGTTTTAGGTTGGCGGTGTTCACTGGTCGGTGCACATCTCCTTTACTCCTGGTAACCCCTGAGGATACTCCACTTTGTGAACAGTCTCACAGCTCAGGTGATTTGTATCAAACCCTCACCCCCATGACCTGAGTCTCTGCAGGCTCTCCAGGCTCTGCTGCAGCCATTTCCTTACAAGAACTTCGCACCTCAGGGGTCCTCCTGTGTGGCCTAGGGGTTATATCTTTGTGCTACAATCTCAAAAGCTTGAGTTCCACCCGCGGCCAGGGAGTGACCCACAGGTTGCAGCAGACCTCCCATGTCTTCTGGCTGCTCCCTCAGCAGTGGATTTCAATAGATCCACATGCTCCCCACTCTGTTTCTGGAGAATCCTCTTACCCCCTCCCCAGTCTGGCTTACACCCTAGTTCTACCCAAAATTAAATATAAAAAATCACCTCTATAAAAAAAATGCAACTTTCCATCTCAGAAACTACAATCTCACCACTTCATGCATGAACTTTATTTTTTTTTAAAGATTTATTTATTTATTCATACAGAACTGGGGTATAGGCCAGAGATGCGGAGGGTGAGAG
>NW_004567103.1:5277177-5290105 GCF_000260355.1 Condylura cristata | reverse complement strand
AAAAAAAAAAATCACCCAAGAATGCATGGGGAGGTGAGGATGGGCATATGAAGGTCAGAACTGCTTCGGAAATAAGATAGAATGTTTTCTGAATTGAGAGGGAAAATCGTTGCAGGCAAATTTTAATGCTCAGGCTCCTGATTGTGTTACAACTCTTTTGAAGGTTTTTTAAGGGTGACATGGATAGTTGCTGGTGAATAAAACATTTAATATTCTCAATTGTTGATTATACAAAGATCAACACGGATACAATGCTATGTTTCTCATTTATTTTGCACCTCCTCTTTTAAACACTTTGCAGTTTTGACTTCAAGATCAATGAGTCAGACCACCATTGAGAAGTACATAAAAGGTTCGCCATTTAAAATAACGAATTTCAGGTTTAACTGGGAACACACTGTGAGGGGCATCCTATCAGTAAAGTTGTATTTATTCAGAGGTTATATTCATGTGCATTATATTAGGAATAATTTCATGGTTTTTCAGGGAGAAACTGAAATTTATCATCTCAAAAATTTGAGTGTTTTTCAAGTAGAAGGAGATGGTCTCTGTATGAGCCATTAGCTTGGGTCACGAAACCATAATTTTGAAAAACTAAGCCTGAACTATACCTGCTTTTATCAAGAAAGAGTGGAAATGTTACAGCAAAGGAATTCAGATTTGATCTATTTCTTTTAATGGTCATTTTTCCATAGAACCGGTGACAGAAAAATAAATGTAAATTTTGCTTCCTTGGGTCAGTCTTCATATGCACATTCTATATATACACATATGTTTTATATATATGTGTGTGTGTGTGTGTATGTAAATATGCATAGCTAAAACAATATCCTTTGTTATTCATAATCTTAATTTATTACTGGAAAACAGAAACACAAACCCTGATACAATTAAGAAGCAGTCTTGGGAAAACAAGGTCATCCTTAGATTATCTGTTTTTCTTTTTTAAAACTGTTAAGCAGAAGCATGCACTGTATAAAATTCTAGGTAATACTTTTACATTTGACTGTATATGAAAAAAGTGTACACAACTCACCTTATTTAATTAGAAGTTTTATATTCCACAGGAAAAGTTAATATTAGGTGAGTAGTGCTGATTTGACACTTTATGGCTGTTCAATATTATTACTTGAATATAAAGTGCATCGTTGAAACTTTTCATAATGAAAATGTGTTTAGGTCATAATTTGGTCTATTTGAAGGCACTTGACATTTTAAACTTGTGAATCCCTGAAAGGACAGGATGAATATTGTTAACTCATGCATGGGAAATTTTTCTCTCTTAAACATGGTACATAGTCACAAGAGATACTGTATTTCTTCAGTTATTTATTAAAAGCTGGGATTTTATGGAAAGTTACCTTTTACCAACAGTAGATTTTCTGCACTTTCTGCCAGATTTCTTAATGTGCAATTCAACGCGAGGGTGTCAACTTCCTCTGGAGAATAATGTACTTGACAACATCGTGAAACATGGTTGCAGCAATAATTTGAGTTTATAGGAAAAGAGTGAATTCAGGAAAGTCCCAAACTGAGTGTGGTCGATGTTCATTTAGTGGTACTCTTCCTCTAAAGTCCTAGCTGTGGGGCAGGAGAGCTTTATTTTTACCCTTCCCGTCTTATCTTGATCCTCAAGCCTCTCGTGCTGCTAATGTTTCCTCTTTCTTTGACTCAATTACTGACATTCACATCATATATTGTCACTAACTCCCAAGCAGGAGCTGCAAGCCAGGGATGAGCTACGTGCTTCACATTTGTCATTTCATGAAATCCTTACAATCCACCAGGCAAGCTCTGTTGCTTTTCTGATTTCACAGATGGCTAGAGATCAAGTGAGCCTCACCCCAGAGCTTGTTTCTAGACCAATATATTAATATATTTACACATGTGGATATAAATTGCTTTGCACTAATTTCTAATCATTGAAGCAATTTGACTATCCCTTGTTAAATCAATACAGTCCGTGGGATCACGTTCTTCTAGCAAACTGAACTTTCTACACAATATTATGTATTTTGTGCATAACTTGCCAATGTCATTAATTAATTAATACTATTGAATGAACCCAATGACTATCATAAGCATTTACTTTGTGAAGGGAGATAGAGACACACACAATTTTTCACCTTTAAATATTTTCTTTCTGGATTTTACTTTATTTGTTGTCTTTTTGAATGACTTATACTTGCTGTGGAAAATGATATCGTTTCCTTTTAACATCTACTAGTTACATTTTACTGTTTTCTCTAAATTCTCTTGAAGGTCATTTGCTAGATTTATGTCTTGGTATCTTTTGAGAACTACTTCCTTACTCACTTTAGTTGAAGAAAACTTTTACAACAAATGTGCTCATGGCAGGGGAGTTCATACCCCTTTGGGCATCTCTCCAACTCCTCAATTTTCCTGTTCTTCCAAAACCTGACAAAAATGTATTGTTCTGGGCCCTCCCTGGTGGCGCAGCGGGTTAAAGCACAGCACAAAGAAGCTTAAGCCACTTCCGCATGAGTTCGATTCCCACCTGCCCCGGAGGTGACCACATGGTGTGGCAGACCTCTCCTGACCCACCCACTGCTCCCCTCAGCAGTGTACTTCCTCAATCTGCCTGTTCTGTACCCCACTCTGTCTCTGGTGAAGCCTCTCACCCTCCGCATCTCTGGCCTGTACCCCAGTTCTGTACAAATAAATAAATAAATCTTTAAAAAAAAATGTATTGTTCTGCACTTAGAAACAAAACTTACAAAATAAGACTTTGGAGCTCTTTGGAGAACTGTGAAGTGAACATTGTTCTCATGTGACTGTGGACTCTGCAGGTCTTCTTTGGAGAAGTGTTTATTATTTATTTATTAAAATTTATTTCTTTCTGCAGACAGAACTGGGGCACAGGCCAGAGGAGCAGGGACAGGGAGAAGATTCACCAGAGAAAGCGTGGGGAGCAGAACAGGCAGATCACCGAAGTACACTGCTGAGGAAAGCAGTAGGGAGACAGAGGTCTGCTGCGCCATGTGGGTCACTCCCTGGCTGGGGATCGAACTCGCACTTAAGAGGTTGGGACTTGTCTGCTGTGCTGCCCTTTACCTCATTATGCCACCAGGAAGGGCCCTGGAGAAGTATTTCGTTCTCCGGATCATTTGTTTTTGATTGAGTTATTCCCTTTCTTTTTTGTAGACTGTGAGTTCTTTGGAGACTTGGGTCTCAGCCCCTTGTAAGATGTATGATGTGAAATATGGCTCCCTGTTTGGTAGGGTGTCCTGAAAAGAATCTTTAAGTAGCAATGTTGAAAAACGTGTTTCACATGTGCGTGCTGATGTTGAAATCAGTCTGTATACTGAACCTTGCTTGTTTTTCTGTGGACTGCCTTAGCGAGTGATTACAGAAATGAGGCCTGAGGCAGCTACCTCCAACTCCAATCCAGTGCCCAGGATTATGTTCGCATCACACTTTGCCTTATTTCAACTTTTATTTCAAACTTGCTTTTATGATCTACAATACTCTTATCATCGCTAACTCATCTTCTGTGAGAAATACATTTACAAGTTAGAATACAGTGTGATTTTTTTATCATTAACATTCCCATTTTTAGGCAAACATTATTTTTCAAAGTCACTTAGGAGAAATTACCTTTATGGTTACAAAGTTAGAGCTTTCCTGTCACTTACTTGTAACTCAGTTGTCATTCATCACCAACTGAGCCCCGCTTTGGATTCTCTCTCTGTCTTACTTCACTTCTAAAAATTTTCCTTGGGCTCTCTGGTGACACAGGGGTTAAGTTCTCAGTGCTTCTAAGCTATCAAGCACTTTCAGCAGTCACTGCAGTGGCGTTCAGTCTTGGCCAGGGAGTGACATCCAGGGCACTCTCTTGTCTCCCCTCTGCTCCCTTCAGCAGTGTATCTCAGTCATCCCACCTGTTCTGCTCCCCATTCTGTCTCTGGTGAATCCTCTTACCCCTTGCACCTCTGACATACACCCTAGTTCTTGTATGCATAAATAAATCTTAAAAAAAAAACAACAAAATTTGCACTGGATCAACTTCATTTTTTGTGTATATTAACACCCCTTGCCATGTGTCTTGCCCAGGGGCCCTGGAGGTGGGAGAGTGGTGTCCTGGGAGCCATTATTCAGGCCCCCACAGAAGCTAAGGATGTGTTCACGTGGATGTACCATGGTGATATTGGGGAGAGCTAGTTGGATGGAAGCTGAAAGCGGAAGTGAAAATTCAGTGTGTTCAGAATGAAGCGGGAGGTGAGAAACTGAAAAACTCCAGAAACTGAGGAGCAAGTGAATAAAAGTTAGTGTGCAGTGTTGCTGGGAATGGTTTGGGCTCTAGGACATGGCACCTTTTGGGAAATTGTGCAAATGTCCAATAGCCCATGGGGTGTGTCAACTGGGAGGCACAGAATGGAAAGAACTGATATTCATTAGTGACCCAGTAAAACAAGTAGGGGGACTAAGCCTTAAGCCTGAATTTGCCTCCATTATAAACTAGAGAAATGAAACCTTTATATTTTTATTTGAAGACATCTGAAAAGTTTGCATTTTAAGGACTTTTCCAACCAGGAAAGGAGAGTTGAATTTGCAAACAAAGAACATAATCATTAAAAATAAACATCGCTGGTAACAGCCAGGTTTCCCAGGGAGCTGGGGTCCTGCCTGATACGGAGAACCCCGCCTTGCAGAGCTTCCGAGTGCCGGGGCTCCCACTGGGCTCTACGTCTGGCCTCAGTTTATGATCGCCTTTGTACTGTTTGGGAAACATAAACCATTTCTCACTGGTGCTATCATCTTCAAACACTTGGATTTTTGACTGAATAACTGGCTCAAGAGCTGTTTGCTAGACGAATAATACTACCAATGGTTTTTGATGAAGTCTCAGAAGATTTTGAGAAACAAAATGTGCTATTCATGGAACCAAACACCATCAGGAGGGAGTAAATGGTGATATGCCTACCTTGGGCCCAATTCATTATTAAACCAATAGTCAGCGGACCGGGGGCTTCAGGCAAAGAATCTGTTCTTTCATAGTCAGGAAACCCAAGGCCGGGGACTGAACAGTCAGCTTTGCTGTGTTATAAATGGGACAGATATACTAACAGTGCCAGTGACAGGTGCCGCCCTCCTTCCCCCCATACCCCCCCCTCCCCGGGGCCAGGGCTCACAGAGCAACAGGACTTACAGCTCAGGGTGAACCTTAGTTGAAGAGCAAATCACTTCCTTGGCTTGGCTTTGTTCTAGCTATCAAAGGAAACACCCCACAATTTTTTTTTTTTTGGTCTTGTTAAGGGGAAGGATATCCTAAAAGAACTCTGCAGTCTTATGGACTCCACCCCCTACACGCTACTCCAGTGATTGGAAACTACAACTCCCAGCAGCACCAGGGAGAGAACTGCGAGGACCCAAGGGCGGAGCTAAGCAGCATTCTGGGACTTGGGGGATAAATAGGGTGCCATTGTGTCTCTCACTCTCCTGCTTGGGACATTGTGACTCAGGGCTTTCAGTTAGGTTGTTACCAGACCTCCAAGCCAGCCCAGTCGGTAAGATATCCCAGTTGTTTTCTTTTCCCCTTTTGTAAATTGACCCTTTTGTGTGCACCTACAGTACAACTGAATTTTAAGCATGGGGGTGGGACCCCACAGATAGGCGGCCAAGTTCACACTGGGATGCCCTGCAACAATCTCTCTGAAATTCAAACATTTTTAAAATATGAACAATTTCATGCATGGGCCCTCACTGAGGTCATGCTAATTAATCTCTGTAAGCTCCAATTGTCATATGTGTGTTGCCAAACACTGGAATTTCAATTTAAGTTTAAATTAATTTAAATTGAAATGAGCTGGGCATTCTCTACTTTTACTTGCTAAATCTGGAAACCATAATCTAGTGACAATTTGCATATTGTTAAAGCCCAAACCAGGTCTTTCCCTCATGCCAGAAAGCCAAACTCTGAAGCAAGAAAAATGTGTTTACATGAACACAACAGTAAAGAGGCTGGTCTCTCCTGCCCATCAGGTAAGCACTCCTCACTCTTGCATTGAACATGTTTGTCTTAAACAGCAGGTGTTAAAGCAAACCGGGCCCTGGGGCCCACCTGGAATCTCCAGAGGTCTGCATCAAAAGTACTTGCAGACTCTTCCTAGCGCCCTTCTTTTCCACCTCTTTGTATCACCCCCTGCCAGGGAATCACCCTGTTTCAGACGCTCTTCAGCACTCCTCAGTTGGTCCACACATTCCACCACTTTCCTTCTCTTCAACCTCCCTTTCCTTTGAGGGAAAACTGAGACCTGTGTATGGTGTCAAGGTGGGGGATTTATTGGAGAAGGGCATCAGAGAGGAGGCAGGGTGGGCACCCTGAGGAGAGCCCCCTCCCCTTTTTAAGAGGAAGGGGGAAGGGGTGGGGGAAGGAAGGGGTGAGAGGAGGGGGTGTGGGAGGAGGAGGCTGCGTGCTGGGTGGTCTGGGTGCAGAGTCCTTTAGGACTTTCCCAGATGGTGTGTCCTCAGCCACCAGGTGTTTACTGCTGATGCCACAGTGAACCTCAAAGGGGCACAGGTGATTTGATTAGGGATGCAAGGCAACTGGTTTCCCAATTCCCAGGAATGCAGGTGAAGCCAGTTAAGATTTAATCACTAGGAGGAGGTGGAGGGAAGAGCAGAAAAAGGATGGTTAGCATTTAATTCCACTTGCTCCTAAATTTTAGTTTAGGAGTATTTTTGTTGCAGCATAGAGATGATCTGGCTATACTATTTTCTATTTGTCTATGTTGATTCTGTTTTGTAAGAGGAAAAATCTGGATTCATAGGTGAAAAAAATCATGAAGTCATAATTCCCTCATATTTAAAATATTTTTTATACATAGTCACCTTGGAAAATATTTGATTGTTGAACTCAGGGGCTGATATCGAATAAGCAACATTTCATTCCTAAATGAGGATTATTTTAGATTTTAAAAGAGGAAATGAAAAAAAGAAATTTGTAAGGAAAAATCTATACATAACTCTTATGGTTGCACAGAACTGAAATCCTAAAATATATCTAAGCCTGCCAGGATAGGGAGAGCTAATTGCCTCGATGAGAAGAACTGACCTAAATAGGAGAGACTTCAGCCTCCCTCCACCTGGCCTTGCTGAGGGTTCAGGAGGTGGGGGTGCTGGTGGCTGGGATGCAGGGTGATGAGAAAGCAATTATGAAACCAGAGTGGTGATTCAGATTCTCTGTTTTCCAGTAGCAGTGCAGAATGGCCTTATAGTTTATTGCTGTGTGTCCTTAGCATGCATTTTATAAATGAGAAAAGTGAAATCTAGGGGAAGGGCAAGAATTTTAATTAACTGACACATTAAATCTAGGTATGGCTTAAGAACTGATTTGGGGGCTCTCCCTGGTGGCGCAGCTTGTTAGGATGGTACACTGCAAACTGGTGGCAGCCGCTTCAGTGCGAGGTAGATCCTGGGCCGGGGAGGTGACCCACATGGCGCTGCAGACCTCTCCTGACCCTCCTGCTGCTCCCCTCAGCAGTGGACTTCCTGGGTCTACCTGTTCTGCTGCTCCCCACTCTGTCTCTGGTGAAGCCTGTACCCAGTGCTGTATGAATAAATAAACAATCTTAAAAAAAAAAAACAAAACAAAACAAAACTGATTTGGGGTTTTTGGAGGCAGACCTTTGTGGGACAGAACTCACCTCCTGCCTAACTCATATCCCCTATGCCATTCCCTGGAGACTCAGAAGGTACGGATTTCGAATTCCAGTTTGTCGTTAAGGGGAAAATATTCTGCAGATTAGTTGGGACGTGTATTATAATCCCATTCTAGCCTTGTCAATTTCTGTCTACATGTCATAAATTGAAGCAATAAGTGATAGGCAGGCAGTATTGATACTCAAGCAAGACTGTGCTTAAAATGGAAAACTGATTATTTGATCCTAACTTGTCCGACTTCATTCACCACATTCTAAATAGTTCTAAATATTCCCGGATAGTCTAATCAATCTCTACACTAACATATATTCTATTTCAAAGTGAAAATGTATTCCTCTTCTGGCAAGCGGTGAAAGGCAGTTCACACAGGTCATAGTTCTTCATTCTTCTCAATAGGAAGGATTTCCAAAATAACTTAGGTACTCATCTTCAATACTTGCTAAGTGACATATAAACAATTAACCACAAATGTTGCTTTCTTGATCATCTGGCAAGTGAAGTCAAGGCACAAAGGATGTCAGTTGCTGAACAAGTGACAATTTCATGAACAAAGACTCAGATTGTGGTAGGGGAGGCCCAGTGTTGTTCAGATAACAATCCTGCTGGAGAGGGGTCATAATTACAGGGCAGAGTTCACCAATCACATCGCACCACTGCTCAGAAAAGCAGGCTGCCCATGAGACTTTCAAGTCTTTCTTATCAACAGTGAGTCACCTCTGTCATCTCCATAATTAAGGCTTTTGTTATGCAAGACAGTCAATTGCATTGAGAAAATGAAACAAACCAGGCCCAACATCCTCTGTGGACTTTTTTGGCCTTCGTGTGTATGTAAAAAAAAACACGTTATTCTAGAAATACTCTGATGTAGATTTGAAGGTGTTCCCAAAGTCAAGATATTGTCCATTTTGGGGGAAGGTTTATATTAAAAAAAAAAAAAACTTGAAGACAATGTTTGATTCCTTTACTTGAAGAGCTTTGAAAACTAACATAAAAATTAAATAGGCAATAGTAGTATATCCCTACTATTTTTATGATGAAAAGAATTTTAATACTTGGTAAAGATGCCATATTTAATATTTCCTACTAGATGATTGTTTCCATGATGCTTAGAAATCTTTCTATTTAAATTAAAATAAATTTATTCTCCCACTCTACATACCAGATACTGGCATGAGCATTGAATATACATGGTTTCTAATCCATGTTGTAACTTTTCAATGGAAGTTTTATCATTCCTCTTTATATGAGGAAATAAAAACTGAGAAAAGTTCAAGTAATTCCCTAAAAACACTTAAGAACCTGCCTGGTGGTGCAGAGGTTAAAATTTCAGTGCTGTCCAGCTATTCACAGCCACTACTGAGTTTACTCCCTAGCCAGGGTGGTGACCCACATGGCGCAGCAGATATCTGTCTCACTCGCTGTACCCCTTCAGCAGTGTGTTTGAGTAGATCCATCTGTCCTCCTTGCTCTGCATCTGGTGAATCCTCTCAACCTCCGCACCGATGGTCTTTATCCCAGTTCTTATAAGCATAAATAAAATTAATTTCTTTTTTTTAAAGAGAAATCCCTACAAGGTGGTACAGTTGATCTTCAAATGAAGACTTGATTGGAAGGTGGGGTGAGCAGAAGGAGGGGGTGTCTCAAGGAACAAGGATCAGTGTAAGATCAGTATTGGCAGGATAGGGATTAAATATTAAGGAAGAAGCAAACGAGGCATGTTATCCTCATGGCAAACCAGGAGCACAAGAGAGCATGACACATGATGCATGATCACCAGCCACACACTCATTCCAAACCTCTGCCCACATCTGGGGAGCATCATACAGAGCACAGGACAGATGGTGACCACTTAAATACAACTACTACGGGTGTTTCCTGCAAGTGTGTGTGTGTGTTTTTTCTTTTGTTTGCATATTAGTGAAAGTGTCTGAAATATTTTAAGTTTTGGAAAGAGACTAGGAATTGTTCACTTGATGTTTATTCAGTGATCTTATGATATACACAATAGGTGTTTGGATACACAAATGTCCCATTCAGAAATAAGGATAAGTTTCCAGAAATAAAGATGGGAGTCTCATCATCCAGACTGTATTTTATAATAGGAGCGTAACTTACTTAGAATTGATTGTTTTCAGGAAGATATTTTAAAGTACTAAACATAGATAGCTGGGTGTCTAACTGGACTGTGTCAGAAAAATATTCTCCCTAGGGTTCCAATCTACTTGAGGTCTAATCAGTGGTCAGTCTGAAGTTTTCATGTGTTCTAGAGACAGATTTACTGGTTTTGGGGCCTTTTAAGTACAGAGTTCAAATCTGTACACTGAATTTGTTTCTATGTTATCAATTTTGGGGAAGGTAGTATACACACCCATTCGTAAAATGAAAGATTTTTAAAAATCAATTCTTTCATTTTTATGCTTTAATCTATTTTAAGGTTTTGTTAATAAATGTATATCCATTAGGACTATAAAATCTTCTTGGTGAAATGGTCTGTTAAAGATTCCTTTCCCCAAGGATTTTGGACTTTGAATGCATATCTAAGAAATAGTTTTTATTTTCTTAAAAATTTATTTATGCGGCCCTCCCTGGTGGCGCAGCGGGTTAAAGCACAGCACTGAGAATCTAAAGCCACTTTCGCATGAGTTCGATTCCCGCCTGCCCTGGAGGTGACCACATGGCGTGGCAGACCTCTCCTGACCCGCCCGCTGCTCCCCTCAGCAGTGTACTTGGTTGATCTGCCTGTTCTGTTCCCCACTCTGTCTCTGGTGAAGCCTCTCGCCGCCCCTGAACTTCTAGCCTGTACCCCAGTTCTGTATGAACAAATAAATAAATCTAAAAAAAAAAAATTTATTTATGCATACAAGTATTGGGGTATAGGCCAGAAGTGTAGGGGGTGAGAGGATAGGTCAGAGACAGAGTGGGGAGCAGAAGAGGCAGATCAACTAAGTACACTGCTGAGGGGAGGAACGGGCGGGTCAGGAGGGGTCTGCTGCACCATGTGGGTCACCTCCCTGGTGTGGGATTGAACACATGGTGCAGTGGCTGTAGATAGCTTCATAGTGCTGCTCTTTAAACCTTGGCACCACCAGAGAGGGCCCATAGATTCTATTTCATTATGTAGTTGTATCTTTTATCTGATATCAATAGTTTTTTGACATGTGAACTTTATCCATTAACTAGTACAATCATTTGTATGTGGGTTTATTTCTTTCATTTTCTTTCCATTTTTTTTAAAATATTTATTTATTTGTGCATACATAACTGGGGTATAAGCCAGAGGTGCAGAAGTGGTGAGAGGACTCACCAGAGACAGAGTGGGGAACAGAACAGGCAGGCTGACTAAAGTACACTCTGAGGGGAGCAGCGGGCAGGTCAGGAGAGGTCTGCCGCGCCATGTGGGTCACCTCTGGGCAGGGATCTAACTCGCATTGAAGCTTCTGTGGCTGGCTTGCTGGCAGTCTTAACCTGTTGCACCACCGGGATGGGCCCTCTTACCAGTTTTTAAAATTATTTATGTATCGAAAAGTGGGGTACAGGCCAGCAGTAAAGGGGCAGTGAGAAGACTCACTATAGACAGAGCGGGGAGAGGAACAGACAGATCCATGAGGTACACTGCTGAGGGGAGCAGCAGGGAGGCAGGAGAGGTCTGCCGCGCCATGTGCATCAGCTCCCTCCATGTGCATCAGCTCCCTCCCGGGGGATTGAACTCTGCTAAAGCGGCTGAGGCGAAAGTCAGTGTGGTAGCTTGGCAGTGCTGTGCATTAACCCGTTGCGCCACCAGGGAGGGCCCTCCATTTTTGCTTAATACCTTGTAATTTCTCATTTTGTCCTTTCCTTCTTACTATTAAGTTGATCAGATATAATATTTTATATTCCTTCTTGGCTGTTGTGCAGGTTATATATTCATTCTCTCATCTGAGCGTCTCCAATGAGTAATATATAATACACAGGGTCTTCTGAAAAGTTTAAGCATGTTAAAAATCCTTGTTTCTAATCTTGACTACAACCTTTTTTGAAAATGTGTTCTCACACTTCAGTGATGTTTTAGTTACAGGATTCTAGATTGACAGTTGTTTTAACTTAATGTGTGGCTTCCCATTGTCTATTTCTTGGGTGTTCAGTGATTGCATTTGAAATGTTGATCTAGTTCCTGGACTTCAATAGGTAAAATATTTTGGAGCTGATTGCTTTTGAAATTACACTTTATTGTACTTTCTTCTGTCTCCACTACTATACTTCTACATGTTAATTTGTTTTAATTATTGAGCTGGGAGTCATTTTTTACACGGCAACTTAGTGCCTGCTTAACTCCTGTTCTCTGTTGTGTGGATGTTCTAATGAGTTCAGCCTATCAGCCTCTCCTTCACGGGCAGAGGCCATAGATAACTCATTTGCTTAGAATTTATGGATGACAGATAAAAAGGTAGTTTAAAAGTAGAAAGAATACTATAAATAAAACAAAGTAATAATGCTAAATAGAATTATATGAAGTCATTATTAGGCCAAAGAGGCCAATGTCGACAATTTCATATCACTCAACCAATAAAGCTTATTCAATGAATTGCTTAAGTGTTTCTGAATAGTCAGAAATTCTTTCCCTTCAAGAGAGGACATTAAAAGAGTAAATAGGAAAGATTATTAGAAGAGAGACAAAAGAAAGCAGTACATTAAAGAAAATCCAGCATCAGAAACAGACTCCAGTGAATGGAACAATTTCTCCACTAGATATTTTCAGCACTTCAGAAAACCACCAACCCAATGAGGGTATATAAAGTAGGCTTTGAAAAGAAAAAGTCTAGATTCTGATTTTCCACAATTAGTAATGTCTTCCTGTCCAGACACTGAAGTTAAGGACCCCCCATGGGCGTTGTTATAACAGAAACACCTGTTTCCTAATGTACTCAGCTCCATGTCTGATCACATCCGCACAAGTGGAAAGTGGCACTTCTGGTCCCCCAGGGTTGATTACATAAATGCTGGCTGTACCTGGGTTTGTGCAGGAATTGATTGCGATGGGCATAATCAGGAAGCCAGTTTTCTAAATGTGCTCTTGCTTATAAATGATAGCTGTCTTCTCTCCTTTTCTCCAAAAATCCTGTTACTGATGACTATTTCAATTTAAATGGTTTCATTTCAAAGCTGGACTTCCAATGGCTCAGCAAATATGTGCAGTTCTGTGAAGCATATTGTACAGCGTCAGCCAGAGCACGTAAGGTGGTTGGCCTTTGTGCAATACTTGTGCAAA
>NW_004567103.1:5273836-5276962 GCF_000260355.1 Condylura cristata | reverse complement strand
GTTTTGTTTTCATTTTACTGCAGGGGAAGAAGTGAGAGTGATCATTAAATACCATGGAACATGGGATACTTGTTACCAAAGACAATAGAATTCGGGAGATTTCTTTCTTTCTTTCTTTCTTTTTTTTTGTATTTATCTTCTTATGATCACATTTTTGAAACTTTCCAATTACACTTAATTTCTTTTTAGTTCAACCACTTTATTTTTTGATTTTTTTTTTCCAATGGAAGTTGTATTGGTTTACCATTAATTTGTAACCACAGGCACCTCAAGGGTGCAGCTTCACCTCTCTGCCTGGATAAATAAGGCCCATATCACCCACCACTCATGTGTCAGTGCCTTTCCCCTATCAGGTTACCCATGGCCCTTCTTCACCCCTCAATTTCCCTCACGCTCTGTGACCACCTTATTTTTCAGATGCTTTGATTCTGGGATGTACTGGGAATATAAACAGTAAAAAATTAACAAATGGGTCTTCATCAAACAAAAGTGTGTTTAGACAGTGAAAGAAGCCACCACAAAAACAAAAATGTATGCTATTGACTGGAGAAGATATTAGTTGCTCCTAGTACCTCTGACAAAGGAGTAACAGCCACGGTATATAAGGAACTCATGCAGCCCAACAACAACAAAAAGAACAACCTAAGAAAAAACAGGCAGAAGGTTTGCACAGGCACTTCTCCAAAGCAGCTGTACAGAAGCAACAGGCACATGAAAAAAATGTTCAGCTTCACTTGTTACTAGGGATGTAAATCAAACCGTGTGATATCACTTCAACCCTGTGTGAATGGTCTGCATCAAAAAGACGGGGAACAAGAAGCGTTAGCGAGGTTGTGGAGAAAGGGGAGTCTCATCTCTGTTGCTGGGTGTGAAGTGTGCAGCCTCTGTGGACAATGTGTGGAGACAGAGCTCTCAGACTTGCAGTCTCCACAAAAAAGAGCAGGCTCAGTATGGCAAATTGGTGCAGGCGCCAGAGGGAATTCTCAGGAAGATGAAGAGAATAATAGACATTTCGAGGTATTGAGAAAAAACAGCTTTGTGACAAGAGATAAGAAGGTAAATATATCCATTTGAAAATGACTCCAGGGATATTTTCTTGTGAGTGATATAGGATTTGTGAAATAACACTTAAGAGAAAGAATGTGAAAGGTTAGGGGGATGTTTAAAATAAAATAAAAACCACATCTTATTTTTAAAATTTAAGTTCAACTCAGAGAAAAACTAAGATGTATGTATTGGCAAAATGAGAACAAGATGTTAGGTTTTGTGGTGAGTCTTGAGGAAGGGTATAGCCAAAGCATAATGTAGAGCTCTCACCTATGGATGAAGGATAATGGTGAAGATTTCAGTCTGTTGCTATAAGAGAAGAGGTGGTCGGTAGGGTAACTGAGCTACATAAGGAGTCATACAGGTAAGCTTACCCTTTCATCCACCTGCAGGTACTGGACAGGAGGTGTATCAAGAAGGTAAATTTTATAATAGCCATGCAAGAAAATTATTTGGAGACCCAGGTGCAATTTACAAGAATAGAACCAGGTATTTGTGTCTAGGGAGCAGAGAAGGGAAGGAACACTTAGGATTGTTCTTTATTATAAGGCCCTAAGTTTTACTTATTTTCAAAGCATATTAGTCTATTGTTTTGATTGGTATAAAATTTAGGAAATAATCACAAAACAATTCAAATAAAACAATGACTTCTGTGAGCCTGACATGGTAATAGCCATTCAGCATACAAAATGTGGCTAAGTATAATTCCTGCAATCATGTATTATAGTTTAGTAAGGCTAATATATGTGCAAATAGACATTACAAAAAAAATCAGAATTTCAACAGCTGAGGTGTATCTTGGAGCTAACAATTATTTTATGTGTCATCTTAATATACATTAAATTATCTTAAATTATTAGACCACTTTAAATAAAATATAGTGTTCCAGCAGGTTAAATCCAGGAGATAAACTTCAGCAATACTATGCAGTTTATAAAATCACAAGGGAAGTTGAATACTTGCATTGGGCTCCAAATAACAATTTACACTAAGAATCAAGCTCAAGTTCTCCCAGTTTTTTGTATAAAATGCAAAACAGAACAAGATAACAATCATGTCATAACATTCTTCTGTTGAAGTGTGAGGGAGACTGATTTTTCAGGCTTTCTGCCATTTCACTTAAGGTGGGAAAATATGTTTATAATTGGTACTAGCCTATTTATGTATTTAGATGTAGAGAACTTTGGATTTCAGATATATTTTATTTCACAGAGTGAAAATAGCCTTCTCACTTTATTATGAAAAATGTATCGTGAACATTATAATAGGTATTTCAAACAATAATGAAAACTATCAGAGAAAGTAAAAGTCATCTCCTTTCTAACATCCAGAGAAAATAGTCAACCTTTTGGTGAACACACATGTAGACATTTCTCCATGTTGTTATATTTAGATAAAAACGGTAACTGTATGTGATTTTTTTTGAAATTAAAAGTAGAGCCATATTCTGCATGCTAGTTTAAAATATGCCTTAGCAATCTGGTATGGGCATTATTCCATGTTCTTAAGTACTGATTTGTATGTATTTTTTTTCTGAGATAATTGGTACGATGTCTTAGGAAGTATACATAGCACACAGATAAGTAGATACACAAGTCGTAAGTGTGCAGGTAGAAGAGTTTTCCGTTGCCCACATCCCCAGGTTTAAATCACATAGGCTAAGATAGAGAACTTTACCAGCTACCTAGAAGCCTCCTTTGGGGCTCTACTTGGTCACTGTGCTCTGTTGCAGTAGCTTTTTTAAATATAATAGTCTATTTTTAGATCATTTTGTGTTGGAGACCAGCTCCAACTAACGAGGTGTCTGGAGGCAAGACAGGCAGGACCCTAAGGTGGGAAGGTGTCGGTGTGCAGCACCGACACCAAGAGGGGAGAGTGGAGCAGACACGAGGAAGACACAGGAGTCAGGACTGGCTGCAAGTCTTCCTGCTCATCTTTTTGCAGGTCTTTATTTATACTGTTCAGCAAGATTTAGTTACAATAATGCATCAGGTAACTTAATAAGAAATTGGCATAAAAGCTTTAAAGGAAGAGGGGAACAATGCATCCTCTTCCTGCTACTTTATGGCACACTAGACT
>NW_004567103.1:5263156-5272682 GCF_000260355.1 Condylura cristata | reverse complement strand
AGAAATCACTAGCCAATCATGTCAAAACCTATTATAATAAGTTATTTCATATTACTTTTATAATATATTTTTATTTATTTACTTATTGATAAATTTGACATGTTACATTAAAAATTTTGAACTTAAGGTATATGCAATATTATTTTGAAAGGTTAATGTAGTGTAAATTGTTGCCATTGAAACACTATCACATTTCATCATTATTATCTAACATTGTTTAACTCTCACATGATATTAAACATATAGTAAGATATCTTTATATTATTTTATTGACACTTATCTTTACATTCTTGTGCTATGAATAATTTCATATGTAAATCAATATCTTAAGGAATGTCTTCCTTATTTTGGGGGAAAATATTTATAGATATACTTGCATACTTATCCTCCCAAAGAAGTTTATTTACTTTGTACATTTAAAAATAATTCTTTAAAGATGTTAGTGGAGTTGTATTGCACTAAAAATTCAATCTTTTCTTTGGTAGAAATTACTACTTGAAAAAAGTACACTAGTCAGTTATCTTCAACATGAATTCACTATCCTTCTGGATTAAAAAATAATAATTTCAAGGCCTTCATTAGAATGAGCCCACTATGAATTATGAGCCTTGTTTCTGAAATTATTTTGAATCAAGAAACTATCCCAGCACAGAAAGAAACAGATCAATCAATTTCATTTTTATATTATAGAATGTTGGACTGTGGATTAAGGAACTTTAAGGAATATTGATCATTACAATAGTGACAGTAGTAATAATGAAAACATAACTTATAATGAGAAAAGCCCAAATAGTCTGGATTTGGAAAAATTACTTAATTTTCTGTATTTCTATTAGCTCACATTCCATCTCATTACGCATTATTAAGTAGAATGATACAGTTGATATTAGTTGTTATTATTGGAATTAGTTATTGAGTATCTGTCAGAAGCTTGACACTGTACCCTAGGTTCCAAATAGTTTATCTTCAATCTTCATACATTTATGTCAGCATCTCATAGAAAAATGAGTTAGATACTCCACTCAGCCAACCCCGATGTTAAGATTCTACCACTCACTGAAATACTTAGAATTTACTAAGAAATTAAAATAAAGTCATCTTACAATTGAAGGAATATGCCTAAGTTGGCATGTTGGCCATCAGTTTTTTCAGTTTCAATACTTGAGTTAGTGAGACATTAGAACTGGAGTTATATGATAAACTTACACTAGACTCACATGTATGAAAATGACATGTAATAGAATTACACTGATTCATGTGCAATGAAACATTTCTAGTTTTTGGAGTCTGGGAATTTAGGTTTTATTTGATTCTCTCTTCCTCCTACCAGTCATGAATTTTCATGCACAAAATGAATATCTAACAGGTATATGGGCTTTTGTCTAATGTGACAAAACAGTTATTATAGGGACAATTAATATTCAATAACATGAAAAAAGTAAAGGCAGATAGGAGAAAGTCTATAGGAGCAACTATTTCCTGATCTGCTGGCAGAACTTTAGGGAGTTAAATTGTAATCATCATGTTGATTGGTTTGGATGTAATCAAAACAAGAAATATTAATATATCTTGATGGGTTAATGTCCTTTTCTTACTATAGGAATATAACTGTTTATCAATAGATATTGGCTAGAGATTTTTAACATTTACCTTTTGCCATGTCTCAATTCCCCCAATTCTAATCCATACATTATTTCTACAGGTGAGTGTCACATATCAATAGTGGAACCATTTTGTGTCTTCATTTTTGTTATCTTTTATGAGTTTTTTCTACATCAGTCTTCTAGCTTATCCTAGAAAGGGATATTAAAGAAGAATCCTTCTAGTATCTTACTCTGGATTCCCTTCACTGATACACAGGTGTTAGCATCTCTAATTTACATCAAAGGAAATTGATTTAGATTTTAAGTAACTTACCAAAATTGTACAGCTTGTAAATATTTGGAAGTGAGATCAAAACTTGAATTTATTCCTGCCTTTGTTAGACTACTCTATCAGTAGTTTCAGTTTAGAATAGTTTTGTGTAATCAACATTAGAAGTATGACAATTCTCTCTTATAGTGTATGTTTTGTCTTTAAAAGGGGTTCCCTCTTTCTACAATCAGAAAATACAGGAGTAACACCATGGAAAATTGGACTAGTTCACTGTTGAACTACAAGTTTCACAATATGTTACCATCTTATTGACTAATCCATAGACTTTGATCTACATGATCTAATGGTTCCAAAAAGTAATTTTTTTCTTAAATTCAAAGATTTGATTAGCTCCAGAGAGGTTAATTGCTATTAAATAATCCCATAGGATATGTATAAAGTCACCACGTACACAAGCATCTCTTCATAAATAAACCTAGACATAAGTTTGCTTGGTGAACTTGGAACCCTGGAGGGTAGTCGCTTGCCTCAAACCGTTTGGCCTCCAGTATGTGCTTCTGAGTCTCAGGCTTGAATTTGCCACAGTCGTCCATCCTCAAGTATTTTCCACACTGCTTTTTGCCTTCTTGTTCTGTGGTACAGTGATGACTGTTCTATACTGGATGACTATGATGACTATTCTATACTGGATCACCATTATTACAAGCACACATACCATTGGATTAACTAGGACATGAGCATGTCGCTAATTTTTTTTTTTCTCTCTCTATTGAAATTAAGAGAATGCATGGATATTTCTCTCTCTGGTTCAAGGAAATATTTTCCAGTTAAAGACATAGCACCCGTCATTGAGATGTTTAATGGTGGAGGCAGAAAACTTAAAACCAAAAATTACAAAATGAGTAATTTTCCTCTATATTCAGTAGCTCAGAGGACTCTGGTGTGATGTGGGGCTAGAATGTCAATTATTCCACCAAAAGTATATGCTTAAGGTGTGTTGATTTAGCAAAGTGGATGACACCACAGAGTAACTATAGAAATGACTTCATAAAGCTCAAGAATTTTGCTAACCAACAAATATTTTAGAAAATAAGAAATATAGTAGATAAGGTAAGGCGACCTCTAGTTTCAAAGGAATGCATATTTCAGCTATAACTTGAACTTAAGGACATAAAACCCAAAACATTTAGAACCAGGCTCAGTGAGTGGAGCTGATGTAGTTGAGACTCTGTCCTGTATCCCTTGCTCAAAGGGGATATTTTGCAATGTGGATGTATTACAACCACAAAAAGAACAATTTAGGAAGAAGTCTGGCATTCCAGTCCATAGATACTCCTAGGTGTTTTCAGTACAAATATGATCACAGTCAGGTTATGTGGATCATAAGCTCTAACATTAAAGAGTTTTGGTGTCTAAAGAACCTATCTGATTCTGCTAAATATGATTCTGTTTCTCTCATCAGTGAATTTTCTGAACGAATGATCTGTTTTATAAACTAAACACTAACATTCAAAATAGTCTAAATACATGATGTCATGTCATCACCACAATAATATGATCATCATCATTATTATATACAGTTTACAGAGGAAATGGTTTCAGAAAGGTAGATGGCCCAATAACACCCCAAAAAAGCCAAGGCTGGAGTCAAAATCATATATCACATTATGAATTTCTGAACTTTTGATTCTACAAGAAACTGCCACTCATTAGTAGGAACAAGGGACATAATGGGAAGTTAAAGTTCACAAAAACAGACAGTGTTTGGTCTAATTCTCCACATTTAGCCAGCCATTTAACAAGAAATGTCTGAGACCTGTCTCTCATCCTTAAAATGAGAATATTTGAGCATAATTAGGTATACATAACTCATGAAACATGCAGAATATGCAACAATTGTTCCATCTTATACATCATGATCAATAGATGTAGATATATTGAAGCAATTGTGGAAATGAGCAAATTCATGTGGAAGTCAATATATACAAATAAAGCTTGGGGCAATTATAAAACTTTTGTTATACTGTCTGCATTTACTGCATCTTACTAGACACATTTAGATGAATCACCAATTCTTAGTTCCACATCCTCTTTTCTCCTCCCCCTTTGCCATCATCACAGTTGGAGACTGAGGATAATTGGGAATCAGAGGATTTAGTCTGCAAGTCAGGACTAAGCGGCAAGGACAGATGGGACATTTGAGAAGCAGAAACTGATTTTATGGATCTCTCCAAAGCCACATAAACAAAAGGAGGCTAAGGAGAAAGGAAAATTATTTCCCAAGAGTTTTTTTTTTATTTTATTTTTTTTTAAGTTTATTAAGATCACAGGAGGACATATCAGAAGCTATTTCACATCCTCTTTCTTTCAAATAGGTGTATTATGCAAATGAATTATCTACTATCAAAGCTTTTAGGTGAAGCTTTGGGTAAACTACAGAAAAAAGAGGCATGGAACTTCACAGTTTTGATTTTAGTGGGATGAAGTATTATACCCCATGGAAGAATGGCTGTTGCTGACAAATCCCTGAGTTGATGGTGGCAGATTGCTGTGGGTGTTTTGATGATGGGGCAAGTTTGTGATTTTAGAAACTTGATCATTGTCAGGGATCTGAATAATTTACTTTTCCTAATTAATGTTGGCATAGCCTCATACAGAAACCATAAAACCAAGTTTGTAATTTGTACAGAAAAAGTGTGAAAGAGATCACACACTACAGCCCATTGGTTAATGTCATCTCTCCCTAGAGATTCAGTTGGATGCGATGCTATTTGGCATTTCAGAGGTTGCAAGATGAATGTGAAGGCCGCCCAACTGTGTCACACAGATGTCATTCCTCTGACATCATTTTCCCCAAAGTGATCTAGCCACAGAGTAGACTGGAAATTGGCGTTGTCTTGCAGTTTTTCCTAGAGTGTTTGGTTATAATGTTGAAAAATAACAAAAGAAACTTTGGTTTGAGTTGCTAAATTGTGCCTGGGGTATTAGTTTCTATCCACAGAGAAACAGACCTTGGCAATACAGCTTCTTTACAGCCACCATGTGGGGTGGACATCAAAGTGAGCCATACTTTATGTAAATAATATAAAAGTTATATTTGCACTACATTGTAGTCTACCAAATGTGCCATAGCAATATATATAACAAAAGATTATGACTTAATTCAAATATTTTATTGCTAAAAACTGCTAAACATCTGAACCTTCAGAAAGTCATAATAATGTTTTGCTGGTGGAGGGTCTTGTGAAAAATGCCTTGTCTTTGAAGTGCCATAAATCAAAGCACAATAAAATGAGATATGCTTGTATAAACACAACTAAGTTAAAAGTACAACTACCACGAAAATGAAATTGCACATTAATTTATAATTAATTGGCTTTACATAATG
Source organism: Condylura cristata (assembly GCF_000260355.1). Taxonomy (NCBI): domain Eukaryota; kingdom Metazoa; phylum Chordata; class Mammalia; order Eulipotyphla; family Talpidae; genus Condylura; species Condylura cristata. Next base: position 5,267,419 of record NW_004567103.1, on the reverse strand, counting down.
TTGACATGGTGTTAAAATACCCGTTATATTGATTGACAACTAACCATGTATTATTTTATTGAAGAGGGGAGGGGAGTGGATGAGTGCAGCCATGGGAAACATGGGATGAAGAGACAAATTGATAATGTTTCTATCTTAAAATAGAAACATGGGATGAAGAGACAAATTGATAATGTTTCTATCTTAAAATCAAGAGAGATAGTTGTAGCGGGTTATTTAGAAACCTGGAGGTAAGTAACAGATGAGACTTCAAAAGTTGTGGAGATTAAAGACTGCTTCTTTTTTCTTTTTTATTTATTTTTATTTTTTATAAAAATGAAAACAGAAAAGTATGCCTTCGATGATGTACATAGAATTAACCTTAAGAAAGATTAAAATGCGAGTTTAAAAAAGAATATGTGATCTTCATTATTCCAAGCCTCAGGGCTTCCTAACCAACCCTTCGTACTCACTTTTCTGTGCTTCACATATAGTAGATGCTCAATAAATGTTGCCTAAAGAGAATCAGTTTATAATTTCAAGGCACAGCTATAGACCAATCTATCAGCAACAGGGTTGCCTGTGAACATTTTGCAAAATACAAAGGTCTTATATCTGCTTTCTGAGAATCTGATTTTGGTGATTTAGTCTAGATACCAGGAAATTGCATTGTTTCAAGAGTTCAGCATGATTCAGCTGCCACGTGACCCCCACTGAAGCAAGGGGTTGTGTACATTGCTGGGTGCTGTGGGGTTCCCAGGACGGCAAATGGCAGCTCGGGAAAGGGAAGTTTGGAAGAGCCTGCATGGGAAGCAGATGTCTCGTACTGTGTTCCTGCAAAATGAGTTTGTGTGGGAAGCTCTGGTCGTCGTTGTCAGTGCCTGCTGCTATGTAATGTTTGAATCTCCAGAGAGTCGCCACTGAGGCTCTCGGGAAGTTGCATTGGCTCCATTTGTTGACGTTAGCATACCCGGTCATTTTCTCCTCCTGTTTTTCATGCACTTGACAGCAGGTTGCCCATCGACTCATAATTATATTTATGCTTTTTCCTGCTAGCTTGAGAATTTTCCCCTTGCAGATACCATGGAGAACATGAGCTGTTGTTCAAAAATTAATGAGGTCTGGCCCTGGCTTTGCGCATGTCTCACTGATATTTCAACCTCAGGCACAGCCATCAGCCAACCGAACCTGTGTTTTTACGTGTTAAATAAAAATGAGTATTTGTTTTATAAAACAAAGTATTAAATACTTTGTTTTACAAAGTCACGGTTGAAAAACCTGCACTAATGAAAACTTTGTACAGAAGCTAAAGGGATGCTGTTATTATAATCACCTTTGAAGTGTTGTCTTATGATTATTGCTGAAATGTTGCTCGTCTTTCTTGTTATCACATTATCATCTACTTTCAAACTCAGTTGCTGGGATTTTGTCCATTGGGCAGAGGCTTATTTGTGATTCTCATGAGAATAGGAAGCCCCTGAGTGTCCAACTTGGGTTGAACACTCGTATTTTTGTAAAAAAAGTAAATGGAAAAGAATGGTTGTTGGTGAGAAATAGTTTCTATGTCTATGTTGATCTATTTTAACAAATTTGTGAAATAAAAATTAAGGATACAGGAAAGTCATATACCTAGACAAAATGTTCTGGAATATTAGGAAGCTGGAACAATCTGAGAATAGGTAGAGGAAGATTGTTTAGAAAGGTGTTTATTTTCAAAGACATGCAACATTTCCATTGTCATGAACAGATATAAAGATTTTAAACACATAATAAACAGGTCTTTTCTGTAACTTATACATAAATAACAGGGAAAATAGACTCAAAGGGAGGCACTTATTAAACTTCCAGTTTAGTAATAATTGCATTATTAACTATTCCTAATTAATTAGTTTAATAACACAATTACTATTAATAATAATTCATTTATTAACAATTAAAAAGTACTAATTCCAAACTCTCATTAAAAAAGAAAAAAAACCAGAAAACTCAAATTATGAATCTTGAGGTCAGAGAAACGGTGATTGGCTGTAGCTAGATAGGGTGACCTAGTTTCCAACGGTCATTTTTCATAACAATCCTAAAAATGGCATTTTCTGTCCCAGCAAACCTCACACAGTCATTTGAGAGGGATAACTTCGTTTGGGGAAGCAAGAGAAACACTTCTCTACCACATGTATATTTCATCCAGGAGGGCAGGAGGATAACATCACCTTGCTTCTGAAGCAAAAGTTGGATTGTTTTTTAGCTATCACCTACTGATGACACAATATTTCTCTCTCTCTCTCTCTCTCTCTCTCGGCTGCAGGGGGAAAAAAAGTAATTTTATTACTGTTCAATTTATCTATCTATAGTACTTTTATAATCATCACACAGAAACCCATTGCATTGTGGAACAGCAATGTGGAAGACAGCAGACAGAAAAAGCACTAGTCATGGCCACAGAGGCATCAATCAGAAAGTGACCTCTTGACCTCTCCAGAAGGACGTCTCCCCACATCATGTCAGGTCACAGGGAGCACCCTCTCCTTCCCTAGACAGAAAGGTATTTCTGGATCACGCAGTTTTCTTCTGCAAGGCTGACTTCTTTCTTCTCTTTGCTCTCACCCCACTGTTAACCCCTGACAAGCTGCCAGTTAGCTTGCATATTTCGCTCCTGCTAGCCAACCAGGCCTTGGGAGGGAAGGTCTGTGACCTACTCCTTTTTAGTTTGCCATTCTGTGTATGGCCATTCTGTTTAAAAAGTGCTGGTTCAAGTAAAGAATAAATTCCAACTTTCTCTTACCATTACCTACAGTACTATAAAAATCGATGCCAATGCCAAGTAGCGCTGCAGTTGTTGAGTTCTTATCTCTAGCTCACTTTCAGCTAAGCTACAGGCGCCAGTGCGTGTTTTCTGTGTTGGAGTTTGGAGTCCCAGTGAGTGTCACAAGTGTTTTAGAAAGAAACCTACCTCATTCTCATCTCATTCTTCTTTATGTACAAACCGATTTCCATGTTCTCACTATGGACTCAGAACAAGGATAAAAAGTTAACTTCTCACTGCTATTTTGTACTGAACATGATAATGCCCAACCGGGTGCTGCAGAGATGAGTGTTTTTACTAAAGTGTCTTGTTATGGTAGGATAGACATTTTTGCCTTTTTTTGTTTGTTTGTTTGTTTGGATTTTTGTGAGGTAAATTATAATTAAAGTATGTATATTTTAAAGTTTCAGAGAAGGCCCTCCCTGGTGGCACAACGGGTCAAGGCACAGCACTGTAGATCTGTCTGCAGCCACTGCAGTGTGAGTTCAATCCCCGGGCAGGGAGGTGACCCCTAGGGCACAGCAGACTTTTCCCCACTGTCTCCCCGCTGCTCCCCTCAGCAGGTATTTCAGTAGATGCCCCAGGCCTGTTCCCCACTCTGTCTCTGGTCAATCCTCTCTGAACCTCTAGCCTGTACCCCAGTTCTTCTACACAAAAATAAGTAAACCAAATCTTTAAAAAAGTAAAAACTGGCCTGATAAATTGTTGACCTGATGATGGGTGAAGTTTAATTGGTCTGGCCGTCTGTCTACCTGTTAGTAGAGCAGTGTGTGTCCTAGAAATTTATAAATAGCTCTGAGGAAGACATCTTCCAATTATTTTATAGAAGATAAATGATTTGTTCGCTTTGTCTCTTTTTGAATAAGTGAACCCACAATAAAGCAGTTTTTGTTTGATATCATTTAATCCAACTAGATAATTGTTTTTGCTTGAAAACACTAAATAACCAGTTACTAAATAACTCACTAAATAACTTAGTTACCTGCCATTATTTTAAAAAATCGTTATTGCTACTTTGCACATCTCATGGATGTCTCTGAGCTATCTTCTCTGAATTATGCTAATCTTGATTTTTTTTTTTAACATCATTAAAGCTGTGTTTGTAACATTGTGCCAGCCTTCCAGTTGAGCAATTTCCAGAATGTGATGGGGAGGACAGTTCCTCTTGGTAAGACCAGAAATGCTAATGTTAATGAAATGTTTCCAGGACATTTCTAACATTCATCATTTTCATTTTTTTTACCTTCTTCATGATCATGATTTGCCTTCTATACCAATATACAAAGTAGAGTTTGTTCAAGCATCCATATTATTTCTGTCTTGTTGCCAAGTTGAATTCCTGCATAATGAAAGCTAGTGGGATGGGGCTGGGCTTGTGGTGAGATGCAGAACATATCCAGAGCTTGTTTTTTTCTTTTACAAAATGATTTCCATTTTCTTACTACATGTTAATATAATTCTAAATGAAAATCAAGGTTTTC
>NW_004567103.1:5249667-5262431 GCF_000260355.1 Condylura cristata | reverse complement strand
AAAAATTTTAAACTTATAAAATATTAAAAGAAGCTGCTTGAAGGTATTGGAGAAAGACTGAGGGAAGGAAGAAACCAGAGTGATTTCTTGAAAGGAAGGAAGGAACAGGGGTGAGGCCCACACTGAACAGATCTGTTCCCCAGAATGCTGCCAGGTTCATTGTGGAAAGGTGGAGTAAAACTCAACCCAGAGCAGCTGCAAGAGCAGTAAATAAAGGGGGAAAGTTCTGGAAATACCTGATGTTCCATTTACCATTTGATAGCCTCCTTGTGCATGTGGAGAGTACCACACAGGCTTCAAAGCACTTTATGCACCCCCTACTCTCCTCCCTGTGCACCTCTTTACCCCCCAAGGTCTCACTCTGAGAAGTGTAGCCTCAGCCTCGCTGAACTCCAACCTAGGGAGGGTTTTGGCTGAGTTAGTCTGAAATTCCTTCCAACAGGTCAACAGAGGATTCACTTCATCTGTTTTCCTCCTCTCAGCACTCTCTGGCCTTCACTGCTAATTGTTTAATTGTTTTTCATTATTCTTCCTCTATTTTGTTCCTGGATTACATGTTTACATTCATCATTGCATTTATTATTGTCCTATCGCCTCTAGAGACTCCTATTTTCCTTTACTCACTGCTGTATGTGTTTGCTTCATTCTATTTTAAGTAGTGGAAATTCCCATAGCTTCAAGTTAGCTGATTCTTCCTTCAGCTGTGTCACCTCTATTGATGAGCCAAGCAAGGGATTCATTTTTTCCCTTTCACCTTTATTATTTCTAGCCCTTTGGACATTCTTATGCACAACATCTACTTATGCCCTCAGATATTTAACATAGTCATCACAGTTCTCTAAAATTCCCTCTGAGGTCACAAGATGGGTGATCTCCACGTCTGGTCTCATTGGTGGCCATGTATACTGACACTATGTAACTTTTCCTGACATTTTTGCTCATCTAAGTTTTTAAGGATAATCCGACTTTGTGTGTAAAATAATCAGGATGGAGGGGCAGGTAGTGTTTATACCCAGAAAGCCACTTCTCTATTCTGTCAAGTTATTTGTGTGGGCTGTTGAGTAGTCAAGAGTTGTGCTGGTTTTTGCTGTTGTATTGTAATTTGGCAAAACCATCCTTCATGTTCTCCAGGGTTGCCTTGTTCTGAGTCTGAGGCTATGCTGTTTCCTCCGTTCCTGTATCCCCTCAGAGAGAGGCCATGTCCATGCTCTGTCCTCTCAGTGCTCAGTCAGATGGTGGCTGAAGTGGTCTCTGCCGACCTGAATTATCCTGTTGTCCTGGATTAGCCTGACACTTAGGTAGATCTTGTGTGCCTGGGCTTTGCAAGCAAGGGAAGCTTTCCAAACCCCCTTCTTCATGTAGATCACACTAAGATCAATGTCTCTGGAATTTCTTGTGCTTGAGAAATGCTCCTGTCTCTACTCTAGCTGCAAGAGGTCACTAATAATGTTGGATGGACTCTGGAGCAAGATACTTCCCTGACCTTCATGAAGCAGTAAGATATTTTCTTCTTAGTAGTAACAAATTAGCTGGTTTCGCCCTACCCATTTTCTACACAGTGACCACCCTCTTCCCTCATGTCTACCCAGATGGAACAGTCACACATTTCCTTTCCTTCTGGGGAAGAGAGTGTCCCCCTGGATTCATGATATTTTGTGTTCTGGGACCTCAGCTCTCTGACAGCTTCAAGAAAAGTCGTGACCTTGTAGTTTTCTGGCTTTTTCTTATTGTGAGTTTGGAGCTTTTTATATTGCTGACAAAATGGAACTCTTGACTTTCATTAAGTGTATTCTAGATACTGGAGTTTTTAGTGAATGTGACTTAGAGGGTAATGTTTGCAATATTCAAATGTTTCTAGTAGATAGTAATACAATTTCTTTTTGTATATTAATATTAGATCCAATGGCCTTACTAAATTCATATATGAATTTTAATAGATTATTCTTACATTTTTGTCTAGTTACTTGTAGTTGAGTAACTTCCATTCCAATCAGTCACCATAAGTTTTTCTGGCCTTACACACCTACAAGGATCTTTAGTATGGTATCCAATATAAGTGGGAATAATACAATATTTTAGTCCCATGGGGAAATTTTAAATACTTCACCATTAAGTATAAGTTCTACTATAGAATTTTCAAGATATTTTAATGACATTTTAAAAAGTTATATTTGATTCCTAATAAGGAATTTTTTGATGAATAGAAGTAAATTTCATCTGCTTTTTCAGATTATTTCAAAGCTTTTTAAAATTGAATTTCTATGAAGAATAATGTTATACTTTATACTGATAATGCAACTTTGCTTACTAATAAACTCTGCTTTGTGTGCTGAATTGTTTATTCATAAAAGTTTATTCTTATCTATTTCTGGTAAGTATTACTGGATTTTTTAATATAAACAGTTTATATAAATTACTAAATATATTGACAATTCATATTGTCTTGAAATGTTTTATATCACATGTACCATATATAGTTGCGTGTGCATATTCTTTTTATGTAAATATTAATTATTTCAGGTACCTCTCTCTACAACTTTCACTCTTTTCTCCTCTGCCTGCTCTTTTTTCTCTTCTTTATCTGCATTGACTTTACCAGAGATTTAGCTTTATTAGTGTTTTTAAAATATGATATTGTTGATTTGTTGCTTTTATCCAGTAGGCATTTGTCTCAACTAGTTTCTATTCTTGCCTATATTCTTCCCTTTTGAGGCATTGTTTAACTGCATAATTTCATTTTTGCAACCCAGAGAAAGCTAGATAGATAAGTCTCAGAGTTCAAATATTTGGGTTTTTTTTTAGTACTTTTTTTTTATATTAAGCCCTTGTCAAATGGGTGATGTTGCAGATACCTCTTTCTACTCATTAGAATGTCTTTCTGTTTTGATAGCTTCTTTAGTCATGTAGGATCTTTTAATCCAAAATGTACAAAGAACTCAAAAATCAAAAACAAACAAAATAAACATCCAATTCAGTTATAGGCAGAGGATCTAAAGAAACCGTTCTTCAAAGAACACATACATATGGCCAATAGGTACATGAAAAGATGTTCAGCATCTCTTATGATTAGAGAAATGCAAATCAAAACAACAATGAGATATCGCCTCACACCTTTGTCAATGGATATAGTCCAAAAGACAATAAACAAAATAGCTGGAGAGGATGCAGAGAGAAGGAAACCCTTCTACACTGTTGTTGGATATAGGCAAATTGGCACAATGTGTTAGAGATGCCTACTCCCAAAAAATAGAAATTGTATCGCTCCAGTCATTCCATTTCTGGTTATTTACATGAAAAATACAAAAATACTAATTTGAAGAAATAGAAATCCCCCCATATTTACGACAGCATGACTCACAATAGCCAAGAATTGGAAACAACCTAAGTGCCTATTGACAGACGAGCAAATAAAGAAAATGTGGTCTATAGCCACAATAGAGTTCTACTCAGCTATAAGGAATGTGAAATCCTGCCATTTGCAATACCATGGATGGTATTAGAGATTTCTATGCTTAATGAAACAAGCCAGACATAGAAAGACAAACACTGTATGACTTCCTTCATATATGCATATAGAGATACCAAAAAAAATAATAAATATATACATTTTGACTATAAAGTCTGATTTGTTGTTACCACATGTGAAGGAGGATGGGCTAGTTGACAAATCAGAAGGGTCAAGTGTTTGGTAAAGGACAGAACTGGACTTTTAGTTTAATGTTGGGCATAAAGTTAATTTATCGTTTTATACATATATACATATATATATGTTATTATACATCTGAATGTAGAGATTATAATGCAATTTTGCTTCAATAAATAAGTAAAATACCTTCATCAATTTATCTTTTATTTTCTGTAATATGAAAACATACTTCTTTTAAGTTTAATAGGATTTACTTCATTGAGCTTGACTTGGCCAATTCTGGTAAAAAATCTTTGTGCACTTAAAAATGATGTATTGATACAAAATTTCAATTGGATACATTTATTAAGGCTCAAATTTTAAATACCACTTCTTACTTTTCTTGCACTGTTCCCGCTTCCTCTGATGCAGGAATGGTCACCTTCAGAGTGAGTAGTGAAGGCATATTGAGGATGGAGCCTGGAAGGCAAGGGGTAGACAGTTTATGAGGAAGTGCAAGAAAAAGTGGTTAGAAAATGCTTGGGTGTGAGTCATCAGAGAGGACCTCCTCGAGGAAGATGTCTATGAAAAAAAAAAAAAAAGAGGGCCATCAACTTCACACCCCATAAATATAAACCCTGAAAAGGAGGAGACACAATCAAAATAGCAGGTAGGCCACAAGAGTCCTTCCTTATCTTCAAATGAAAATTCTGCTCCTAATCTGGTATTGATCACGCTGGGGTCATCCATTGTCTGACTCCACTGACTGCTCCTGGCTGAATCCTGGGTCTTGTGGATATTGTAATATCCCTGCAGATTTTGGAAATGCATTAACTCTCAGAGATTTAAGGACCTGATTGTTTTTGTTTCACTAAGTTAGGAAGGAAATTGAGCAGGTGATTTAACAGATGCCATTTTCAAGCAGAAGAAAGAAGCCTGAATTACCAGCCCCGATGACACAGTTCTACTCTGAAATTGTCACATCATCTTGTAGAAATATCACGTGCTCACTATGAGTTTTCTGCTTTTGTACCTCCTTGTGTCTTGCACTGAATCTGTAAATGCCAATCTGGTTGAATGTCCCAGAGCTGATGCCCATGGACTCAGTAATTCCATGCATCAGGGTCATCTAAAAGTCAGCTCTCCTTCATGATCAGATAGCTCTATTTCTGTGCCAACTTTAAGTGTCTGAAAAACTAATTCATGTGACAGATTAAAGTGACAGAAAGAAACACCCTAGGCACAGGCATTTCACATGGTGCAAACAGATTTTCAAAATAAAACAACTTTCTTTCAACATAGTATCCTCTTAGGATCAGAGGCAGTTTGGCTATTAAGTCTTTCACACATCATTAATTCCCAGGCAAGAAGGTGATAGATTTTACCACAAAACTAGTTCAGAGCACAGAGGAAAAAATAGAGCTGAGATGATATCTGACTTGATCACAGACTGTAGGCACAGTTAAAAATAAGTACTAAGTCTGTAGACAAAGTCTGGTTAGTAGGAAGATGTAACCATGTGTAGGCAGGGTTTTAAACTTCTCTGTACTGGGCCGCTGTCAGTCGGTGTTAAGCTTTCTCTGAAGACTCGTGCATGTCTTTCATGGCTCATTATGTGGATTTTTTTTTTTTTTTTTTTTTTTTTTTTTGCATCGAAGAACTAGGGTGCAGGCCAGAGGTGAGGGGAAGTGAGATTCAGCAGAGATAGAGTGAGGAGCAAAACAGGTAGGTTTACTGAAATACACTGCTGAGGGGAGGAGCGGGGAGACACCAGAGGTCTGCTGTGCCCTGTAGATTAGCATCTTGGTGGCTGGGGACCCAACTCATGTTGCACTGACTAACAATAGCTTGATAGTGTGTGTAGAAGCAGTCTATGATTCTGTTCTCATACAGGAAAGTCTGGGCATGATATTCCTTTTGGACCAAATCAGAGACATCCTTGAGGAGGAACATATTCTGGACTTAACTCCAATTCATACAAGAGAATTCTTTAGCATGGGCCTTGTCTTTCCAAAGAAGAAACACTTATTGGAAATCCAGGTTACTGATAATTCTGTGGATTTCTTGCCATAGATCAGGTTTTAAATGGGGCAGTGGCATCAGGAAACTATACTATTGTCTACGCATCTGATTCCTTAAATTCTAACCTTGAATGTTATTTTCTTTAAAGATTTATTTATTTATGCATACAGAGCTGGGGTATAGGCCAGAGGTGCAGGTGCTGGAGTGGTGAGAGGATTCACCAGAGACAGAGTGGGGAGCAGAACAGGCAGACTGATGAAGAACACTGCTGAGGGCAACAGTGGGGAGACAGGAGAAGTCTGCTGTGCCCTGTGGGTCAGCTCTCTGCCCAAGGATCCAACTCAGCTGAAGCGTCTGTGGCTAGCTGTATAGTGCTGCACTTAACCTGGTGTGCCACCAGGGAATTATTATTATTTTTTAGTTGAGGTAATATTGGTTTACATTGTTGTTTGGGTTTTAGAGGTGTAGGATCTCCCTCTTTGGGTGTTGTTCCAAATCTGCACCCAATAGAACACCATATCCACCACTCACCCTCTCTGCTTTGTTCTTGCTCCTGACCTCAGTTTTATTGCCAGCTTTCTAGGGTTTTTTATTTCACTTTATCTGACTTTTTTTTGTGTCTCTGTATTCCACATATAAGTGACACTATCCAGTATTTATCTTATTCTGACTGTAGGGTGACTTTTTGTTTTAATGACAGTTTCTTTCACTGTGCAGGAGCTTTTTACTTTAATGTGGTCCCAACTGTTTTCTATTCTTTTTTTGTTTTCCTGGCTGCTGAGATGAATCCCAAAGACACCTCTGAAGCCTGTGTCATGGTGAGTTTTGTCTGTTTTCTTCTCTGTGCTTTATGGTTTCAGGCCTTGTAGACAAGTCCTTTATCCAGTTTGAATCGATTTTTGTGTATGTTGTGTTTTAGTGATCCCGTTTCATTTGTATGTGACAGTGCAGTTTCCCCAATACCACGCATCGAATAGGCTGCCTTCTCGTAGGGGTATATTCTTGGCTCCTTTATTGTAAATTAACTGGCTGTGAACTGTTATTATTTTAAGAAGCAACATGAAATATTCTGCAAAACAAAAAGAATAATACTTTACCAACCCATCTGCCGATTATTCTGCCTTTAAGACATTTTAAAAGTTAAAATCAAATTAACTATACAAATAATTTTTAAAACTTAAAGATCAGCATGGAAACATTCCTATTTTATATTCAAGTAATCACTACTTAAATTCAAGAAATAGCAATGATAATACAAAAAGGTACATTTTCATTTTCTCCTAGTTGATTTCCGACATAGTGGTTGATCACTAAACTACATCTTGTGTTCAAAATATTGGAACCAACCTAAATTGTAAAGTAGGTAAAATAAATGAAACATTCAATTGGTGAAAGTTATAGGAGTTCACAAAAATCATTATTCTTGAGTCTGAGTCACATCGTCAGGTACAGGCTGAAATCTTTCTAGTACCAGCTGGGCCACACCAGCCGAAGACATCAACATAATCATGATGTTGATAAAAAAGAATACAACCATCTTAGCAGGAAGGAAAGAAAACCAAGTAGGTTGTCAAATGGAGCTTTTGTGTGTGTATGATTCGCAGTGACAAAAGTCCCTTCTCCAGCATGAATGCTTAGTGTGTGGTAGGAGAGACCATCAGGAGAATGAGTCAAAGGAAGCTCAAGTAGACATCTACATATTGTGATGAACAAGGTGGAAAATCTCCAAAGACATTTTATTATATGAACATGAGGCACTGTTGTTAACATTCCAATCCATCTGGGAAGTATAAGAAAGAAGCTTTCCTAATGGTCTGTGTCTTAGCAATTTGTTTCTAAAATACACTGCATTCTACTCGTAATTGTCCTGAGCTGAGAACCTTAACTCATGGAAAATGCAAAGCAGCTATTGACAGGGACAGTGGGACAACCATTTCCCTGTGTTTAAGTAATTTCCTTATTCACTTTTTCATTCATCAATCATCAATTATTGACGGAGGATCTTTTCAGCTAGGAGCAGGACCATAGGCACTGTAGTGATGACAACTTCAGTATGGTTCACATTACAGTGAATGTGCAAGCTGGACTTAATTGGATACCAACAAATGTCTTCCCTTTGCTTGATATTATTCTTCTTCCTGTGATTTATTAATTCTACTGTGTATTTAAAAACTTATTTGTTGTTACAAGTCAAGTGTTTAGACTTATCTACAAAGCCTTCTTTTGTCAACCTGTGTGGTTCTATTATGTCATTTTATCAAAGTGTGAAAAAAAAATATCATACAAGCTTACAAGGAGTTCAAACTGAAAGTTTCCCTGAAATGCAAGAAAAACACATTTCCTTATTTCCTTTGATATATTCTCAACCCTTAGATAGTTTTTTCTTTTTAACATGTCTTTGTAATTAGATTAATCTAGCCAGCATTTCTGGCTAGTCTGTCACCCTGTTGTGTTACCTTTCTTTGAAGCACAACTTCTCTGAATTTGAATATAATATTCATTGTAGAAATTTTGCACAATCCAGGAAAACACAAGTAAAAAAGTTGATCCTGCTTCCTTCCAGCATTTAAATATGATTTAGGAAGTTCTCATTTTCCTGAGATAATTGTTACTAGAAAAATCATATCAACAGAATCCAATTAAAATGGGAACTGATATATTATTATTTGAGGCTGACAGATTCAGCAAATACAGGACACCCAGCTAAATTCAAATGTCAAACAACAAATAATATTTTTAGTATAAGCATATTTCCTGCAAACATTGCATAAGACACACTAGTGGACCATAACACCATTAAAGTTCTTTCATTTTTTTTGTAATTATGCTGATTTTTTTTGAAATTATAAAAATGCCAATTATTTATCATTGTGCCAATTACATAGCATTCTCTCAATGCATGTTAACATTAAAAAAGAAATTTGGTGGAAATCTCAGTGTTTTTTATTTGCATTTGTCATTTGGTGGAAAACAATAAATAGCTAATATTATAGTTAATAGTCACATACATGTCATCTTTTGTAAGCTTTCAGATGTGTCTGTTAACCATGTTTAATGTTGGGGCATTGATAAGTTTCTAGAAGTTGCTTATATATAAGGAGATTGCAACACACACAGTGAGTATTTGTGTAAGTGTTATCCTAGTATATTGCTTTTCATTGCTGGATATTTGTGCCATCAAAATAGGGGAGATATTCAATGTCTGCATTGAGCACCAAGGGGTGACAAAAGCATGATGATGAACAGTATTTAAATCTGACTAAGATTAGGTTGTCAGTTGTTTTATGTTAGTCCTTTGTGTGATCTTTTAAGAAATCTTCACTTATCACAAACTATAATCCATTTTCTCCTTAAGAACTACTGTAGTGACTAGTAGCACACCAGAAATCCTTTTCTTGTTATTTATTTATACATACAAGAACTGAGGGTACCGGCCAGAGGCTCAGGGGGTGAGAGGATTCACCAGACACAGAGTGGGGAGCAGAACAACAGATTGACAGAAACCCACTGCTGTGGGCGAGACAGGAGAGGTCTGCTGAGCTATGTGGGTCATCTCCCTGCCAGGGAATCAAACTCCTGCCGCAGCAGCTGTGGTCAGCTTCAGAATGCTGCACTTTAACCCCTAAGGGCACTAGGGAGGGCCTGACACCTCACATTCTGACACGATGTGTTTTTGTTTTTCACTCACTTCAAGATTAGTTCTGATGTCTCTTCTTATTTTTTCCTTAGCTTATATTTTATTTAGAAAAAAAAAGAGTATTATATTTTTACCCAATATTTATTGAATTTTAAGGTAATGTTCTATAATTGATTTTAATTCATGGTAAAACCATGCACTACTAGTCTTTTAAATATTGAAACTTTATCACTCAGAATATGTTCTGTCTTAGAGACTGTTCTTGTACATTTGAGTGTATTGTTTTTTTTAAGTGTTCATTAATGTCAATTAGATCAGGTTAGTTAATAGTGATCAAATGTTTAACTTTACTTCTTTTCTGTATGCTTTGCTGCCCAGTACTGATGGAGCAGATTTTAAATCTTTACATTATCCATGCATTTGAGTATTTCTTCTGAAGATACAGCAGCTTTCATTAATGTATTTCAAAGTTCTGTTTTAACTGTAAATTTTCAAGATTGTTATATCTTCCTGTTGAACTCAGTTTTTAAACAATGTAAATGACTTTGTCTCTTGTAATATTATTTGTTCTGATCTTTACCTTTCCATATTAACATAGCCATTCTTTCTGAAATTAAAACTGGCTAACATTCTGAACAAGGATAACTACTTACTGCATCCTCACTAGCATTGAGAATTGTTGTTTTATCAAATAACTGCCATTCTATCAAGTACAGTGTTAATCTGTGTTACTAAATTATTCATGGCCTATATGATTCATGAAATCTCTTTGAATACTAAAGACAAAATAAAAATAGCTAAATAACTCTTCCTTATGACTTTATTCACTTAAGGCAATTCTTTTTTTTTTTTTAAAGATTATGCTTACAGAATTGGGGTACAGGCCAGAGGTGTGGTGGATGAGAGGATTCACCAGAGACAGAGTGGGGAGCAGGACAGGCGGATCAATGGAGTATACTGCTGTGGGGAGCAGCAGGCAGGTCAGGAGAGGTCTGCCACGCCATGTGGGTCAGTCCCCTGGCTAAGGATTGAACTTGTGCTGCAGTGGCTTCTGAGAGCTTCATAGTGTGGAGCTTTGACCTGCTGCGCCACCAGCGAGGGCCCATCTTTATTGCAGTCTTAGCCCATATCTTCATGCTTTCAGTATGCCTAATCTTCAAAACTTAAAGTAGCAACCTGACACTAGTGGGAGAATCCTGTACCTGCCTTTCTCTTCCCCAATAACCTTTCAAGTGTTTTCAATTTTTGGAACTAGAAAGAAATAAGAAGTTGTGAAATGAAACATTTTTACAAAACGATTTACTGGGATACCATTTACTTTATTCTAGTGGATTTTTTAAATCAAAACATTTCAGAAAGCATATAATACTCTCTTCCTGGCAGGGCACCTATGGAAAAAAAAATCACAAGGTAAAAGCAGCTGATATCTGGTTAACATGTTTATGTAGAAGCTGCATTTATCTGTGAGCTAATTCATCTCACAATTCAACTCACAAGGGAACGTTTTATATACCTTTTCATGTGCCTTAATATTGTACAAGAGATCGAAAGTGATACTGACCATAACCAAAGCCAATAAACTTTCTCTTTTTAATGTGAGTCATTTTTTTTTTTTAGTGAAGTAAAACCACATTCCTTTAAGCTTCCATGTCCTTGGCTTGTAATCATCACTGTGAATTTAAAATATAGCAACTATTTAGCAATGTAAGGATAACCAACATGAATACCAGTCTCCCCTTGTTTTCATGGCCTTATCACAAATCTTGAAAACGATTGTGATTAAAAGAAATGTGTCTCTTGTCTGACCTGGCGCATATTTATTGAATCTCAGCTTGAAAGCAGCATATATTTAAACAACAACAGAGCCCATGCTTGTTTCCCCCAGGGCCAGATGGTGCCTCATCTTGGGAAATGGTGTAACCTGTCACAATGTATAAGTGTGATCTTGTGCGAACAAAACTCTGTAAGCTCGGGACACTGTGGAGGCCACATGCTGTCGCTCATTATCCCAAATAATTAAAGTTTTGTATTTTCCTCAAAAACATATCATTGAGATGAACAATTAAGAATCACTGGCAAGCTTCAAGGAAGCATAAGAATTTGATGGTTGAAAAGGAAGCTTTTCTAATTTTTTTCTATTATGTTTGCATCCATGTATCATAAGGAAAGGCTAAACTCCAGAGAAAGACTTTGATCTGGAGTAAGCCTAAAAATAAAACACTGTAACCATATGTGTTGAAAAAGTACATGTAGATTTTCCTATGAAACAGCCAAATTCAGAAGACCTAGGATTTATTCTTAAATGTGATTTTCTTAACTTTGTGATGTTATTAACACAGAGGACTCTGTTCTTGGAGTCAAAAGATCAGAGTTCACATTATATTTCTGCTATTTCTAATGTGACCTTGAGCGAGTAAGCCACATTTTCCGTCAAGTATAAAGCAAATTCTGATTTTAAAAACTCTAAACTTCATTATAAATATAAGTGAGTGAGACAATCTTTTAAAGATAATATATAATCTGCAAAATGATGACTGCACAGCATTATTCTTTCAAAAAGAAGAAAGGCAGTATTTTTTTTCCCCTTCGGTTTCCTTCTTTTTATCAGCTATTGTAGTTTGCATATTTATTTATTTCTGAAAGATGTGGAGCAGATTGCTGAGGAAAATAGTTTGGAGTCCTTTAATAATTTACCAGTTATAAAAGTCAGCATCCAGATAGGACAATAGGAAAACACTCCAAGTCTTTCAAGCAAAGAGCGGTGTGATGCAGGAATCGCTCCCGGAGGGGACAGAAGGCTGGTAAATGGACAGACGCCCTCTGTCTTACCCCACTGGTATCCACAGAGCAGAGACCGAGGCCCAAGCAGAAGCTTCAGGTGATGAGCTGGTGGCTTCTCTGCCAACACCCTTCCTCACCAGCTTGGGTT
This sequence comes from Condylura cristata, assembly GCF_000260355.1. Taxonomy (NCBI): domain Eukaryota; kingdom Metazoa; phylum Chordata; class Mammalia; order Eulipotyphla; family Talpidae; genus Condylura; species Condylura cristata. The sequence goes on along the minus strand of NW_004567103.1, from coordinate 5,250,218 downwards.
AAGTGCCGAAAGCCCCAGAACTGAAATGCCAAGACCCAGTGTTTCAGATACCAAAGGTCCAGTCTTGCCGAATCACCACTGGCCCTCACTTAGGGCGTGGAGAGTGGCAAGCCCTGTCTTCACCTGAGTCAAGTTGGCTACGAGAATCACGAACTGGCTGGGCATTTGTTCCTCACGGTTCCTTGTATCGTTTGCATGGAGCCAGATCTCACAGAAGAGCTGTCATTTAGGAAGAGAAGTTAGGAGAGTGCTCTCTCTGCCTTGTGAGAACAGCGACCTCACCACGAACATATCTGGAAGCTGATCTTGGACTTCCAGCTTCCACAACTGTGAGAAAGTAAATGTCTCCCCTTGCAGGGAGATTCTGTAACTCTACCGCACGAATATGTTATCGACCAATGTTACCCCGACAAAAACAAAAACAAAAAAGAAAAAGAAACGGCAATTGCGGTCCTTACAGTCATTCGGTCCTTGACATTTCCTTGTGGCAAACCGGAGAAGACAGGTGTGAGGAAGCAGGTGGCAGGATGCAGCGGGCTTCGGGGACTGTC
>NW_004567103.1:5239897-5249562 GCF_000260355.1 Condylura cristata | reverse complement strand
GGAAGTGGTTTAAGCTTCTTAGTGCTGTGCTTTAACCCGCTGCACCACCAGGGAGGCCCCATCTTGCCCTTTTTTTTCTTTCTTTTTTTTGGGGGTGGGGTGGGGTGGGGAGTGATGTTTCAGAGCAGTAAGTGCCAGACCAACCTTGCGTTGCTTCTCACCTGCTTACTATTCCAGCGTTTTCCTCAAATTGCAGGCTTGGCTCTGGATTCACAAGTGGTGACTCGGCCATCCAGGGACTGTGCCTTGGCTGAATCCTGAGACTATTTTCTCCTTATCCAACAGCTTTTATTTTCTCACCCAAACCTTTTGTGATTCCTGCCTAGTACATGTTCACCTCAGGCTCCACTTAGCTTTATGTCGATGCCTGACACCTCAGCTCTGGAAATGGAGTTGGAAAGCACTCCCGGTAGCCCATGACCAGCCTGCACTTCCTGCTTTGTCCCCATGGCAGCCACCCACAGAAAGGCTGCAACTTTGAGGGGAGCTGGAATTGTGTGTGTGTGTGTATGTGTGTGTGTGTGCGCGCGCGCACGTCCACCCCCGCTCACGCACACACAGTTACTTCTCACGGCTCACAAGGGAGCAGCTGGTGTTGTATTTGACATCACAACACCATACCGAACACACAGGGTAGCTGAAGACTGCCAGGCTTAGTGAGTCCTATTTCCCCAAACTAGCAACCTGACCTGAGGCTCACGCGGTGACTGTCAGGCCTGACTTACACAAGAATACCCATTGCTATGGAACAATGGTCCCCGAATTTATGTATTGACAGCCTAGTCCCTTCCCTCCAGAAATGTCATTAGGAGCCAAGGTCTTTGGGAAAGTAGTGTCCTCACAAATGGATCAGTGTCTGATAAAGTAGAACCTTCCAGAGATCCCTCAGCCCTTTCACCCAGGGCGGATGTCTGGAGAAAGTCAGCCTGTCACCTGGCAGAGGGCTTCACCAGACCCAAACATACTGGCACCTTATCTTGGACCTCCAGCCTCCATAACTATGAGAAATAAATTTTTGTTGCTGCTAACTGTCCAGTCGGTGGCATGTTGTTACAGCACTTGAACATGCTAAGGTAGTCATCATCATCTCATTAATTTTAGGGAAGGTGATCATAACTGAAAATCCAGAGGGGTGAATGAGGGGCCACTTCCAGTCTTTTCCATCCTGTCTGCCTCTCTCAGACCCCTGATCCTTCAGCTGCACTCAGCTTTATTTTTGCAATGAAGGCTCATGTTTCCTTTCTAACTTATAATTAAGCTAGTGTTGCCAGAGTTAGCAAAACACTGGGATGTTATTCTGAGTGTTTGTAAGAAGTTTATTCAATCAATGCAACTTAAAAATATATATATTTATGTATTTATTTACATTATTATGCATTTTTACAACAAGGTTTACTTCCCCTCCCCCACCCATCATTACCATAGTCACTCCAACATTCTTCCCTCCTTCTGATCCCCCTCCTCTGTAGGATCTCTCTGGTTTATAATTATCTGGTTTATAATTTGTTTTGTTGTATTTTGTACTATAATAACAATACACATTTTCCCCCTATGTCTTATTTAGTTCTCTTAAATTCCTCCTATAAGTGAAACCATTTGATATTTTTTTTTGTTTTCCTTCTGATTTATTTCACTGATAAATTTCTCAAGTATTTTTTCAAGTATTTTCCTGTGGAGCAAGTCCACTTTGCTCAGGAGGAAGTGACTTTATAGAACACCCTTTGGAAATTGGAATCACAACATAATTGAGGATAGAAAAAAGGAGAGAGGCTTTGGTTTATGTTGCTCACTTTAGCCAAGATTTAAAAAACGCAAGAACCACTTCCCTTCACTCCTGCAAGTGGCGAGCAGACATGGACAGCAGCAATGGGTCAGTAATCAAAATTGTGAGGCCAGCTGGGTGCAGAACCTACCTCCAGGCTGGGCTCAGAGCACATCCCTGCCTCCTTCTGTGCCTTAAGAAAAAAAGAAGGTGGGCACTCCCTGGTGGTGCAGCGGGTTAATGCACAGTACTAAGAAGCTAAAACCACTTCAGCATGAGTCCGATCCCCACCCCAGAGGTGACCCACAGGGCGCGGCAGACCTCTCCTGACCCGCCCACTGCTCCTTTCAGCAATATACTTTGTCAGTTGGCCTATTCTGCTCTCCACTCTGTCTCTGGTAGTCCTCTTACCACCCCTGCACCTCTGGCCTATACCCCAGTTCTGTATGTGTAAATAAATAAATCTTTTTTTAAAAAAAAAGAACAAAAGAAGGCCTGGAATTGTAAGTCCTCTATGGCAACTTCAGATCACAAGATTTAATAACTATCTGATCCCGTAGGTTATGCCAGCTCCAGATCCAAGAGCTTTTACAACATTCTTGGCCATAGGAAGGCATATATCCTTCATTTGGTATATTTAAAATTTTCAGCATCACTTGTAATAAGGGAGATACAAATTAAAACCACAATAAAATAACACCTAACCCCAGTGAGAATGGCACATTTTAAAACAACTCGCAACCACAAATGTTGGTGAGGATGTGGACAGAAAGGAACTCTTCCTGCACTGCTGGTGGGAATGCAAACTGGTACAACCACTATGGAAAGCTGTTTGGAGGTTCCTCAAACTGCTAAAATGTTTCCATATGACTCAACAATCCCACTCCTACATATCAATCCAAAGGACACAAAAACATTGCTTCTGAAGGACACCTGCACCCCCACATTTTTTGCTGCTCTATTTACAATAGGGAAGACATGGAATCAACCCAAATGCCCAAAGTAGATGACTGGATTAAAAAGATGTGATACATATACACAATGGAATATTACTCAACAACCAACAAAGATAAACTCATGCCTTTTGCAGCAACATGGATGCAGCTGAAAGGGGTCATGCTGAGTGAAATAAGTCAGAAAGAAAAAGAAAAATACTGGATGGTTTCACTAATAGCAGGAGTGGGGGCTTGTGGGGAAGCAATTGTAATAAAGAAAAAAGTGCAAACACAATGAACAACTATATTCCAGATACACTTTATGGGGGTGGAGTGAGGAATGGGATCAAAAATGGGTGTAGGAAAGGTTCACGGGACTATGATGATGGCACACAGGTGAATTGGTGGTGGGAAGTCCACCGGGATTACAACTGAGATGCAAAAAGGAACAAAATGAAGAATGATGTAAAAATAAGTTAAAAAAAGAAAAAGAAAAGTGCTTGAATGCATATTGTTTGTTATTGTAGGAAAGAAGTAAGATACCTGTATACACAGGCTATTAAAATGTTTGGTTCAATATGTCACTTTAAAATTAAAAACAACCACTAGATGAATAGAAATAGGGTATTTTTTCTTTCAAACCTTGGTGGTAATAGATTTAATAAGGAAAACCCCATCAATTCAACCTAAGGCAAAAGTGAAATCAACAACGGTAACAATACCATTAGGAAATCTTTGTACAAAGAAATATAAATAAGACAGCATAAAAAGCTTTTTTATATAAAAATTTGGCATATGTAAACACAGGCAGACTAATCAAATGTGCTATTCAAAGTCCCAGAATCATAGATTCAGTAAATAATAATAATGCAATCATAGTCTATTAAGGTCCACAATAAAATCAAACTTACACAATTGGCACTAATGAGATAAATGCTCCTTTTCCTGAAAATTAGGAACATTTCAATATATTTTGTACAGTCATTTTTATAATTGATTTGAGGTCTAAATTAAAATGCCCAGGCACTTGTATGCTTTCCTTTTAAAAAAATGAAATTCAAAAAATGATCTTAGTGTTAATTTTTCATAACTATTGTCAGCTTTATCACCAGTTAATTTTGTATAGACATTAAATTTAATTAAAAATGAACCCACAGGCATTAAAAGTGTTTTTAATTTGACCATCATTTTTTAAAAGCATGATAAATTTTGCAGTAAGCATTTTATTGTTTAGATAAATCTCTATTAATCTGAATTTCCCTAAGGGTGAATAGGTGTAGAAAAAGCATTTTCATATTAAAATACAGAGTGAAACAGATGCCTTCAAATAAGTAGTAGATACCAAATCATTGCAACAAATGAATATTGAGAACCTGAAGATAAAGGAAAAGAGAGGGAACTCTTGAAATTTTATTGAAAAATACAATCGTGTTTGGGTATACAGCTAAGGAAATATTTCTAAAATATAGAGCAAATGAGATGGGAAATAAGAGAAAGAAAAACAAGAAAATCATATGACAACCCCAAAAGTTCAGCATTTGAATAATAGACTTCTTACTAATAAAGCGTGTCATGGTTGAATGACAGCAGATTTCATATTTAAAGGAACCACTGTATTCCCAGTTTAATAAATGAGAGTCACAGCAAACCACACCATGGTGAACTCCCTGAACACCCTAGATAAAAGAAGGGAAGATGCAGTAGCTGTAGGGGAGAGAGGGACAGTGGGGAAGAGAGACTTGTTGAGAGAAAGGGGGCAAAGAAAGAGAGAACACACTCACACAAGCTGGGTCAGGACTGGCAACCCATTTTTCAACAGCAACAGCAAGTAGAAGATAATGAAGCAATTCCTTTAATATGCCGAGGAAAATTATTTTCATTCAGTACTCCAAGCTCAATGAAAACATGACTCCATTTAAATAATGGAATGTGGGGCCCTCCCTGGTGGCTCAGCAGGTTACAACACAGCACTAAGAAGCTAAAGCCACTTCAGCATGAGTTCCATCCCTGGCCCCAGAGGTGACCCACATGGCGTGGCAGACCTCTCCTGACCCGCCCACTGCTCCCCTCAACAGTGTGCTTTGTGATCTGCCTGCTCTACTACCCACTCTGTCTCTGGTGAATCCTCTCACCGTCCCTGCACCTCTGGCCTGTACCCCAGTTCTGTGTGCATAAATAAATAAATCTTAAAATGAATGAATGAATGAATGAATAAATAAATAATGGAATGAGAGCATTTCCAGATGTGTAATGTCTTGAAATCTCTCCTTGTGAATTTGTTGTTGAGCCCTCTGGGAAGCAAATAGCCAGACAAATGAAGACACCCGGAGATTTGTGAGTGGTGCAATCTGTGCAGGGCCATGTTGGGGAAACTGGAGACTCCCGCTGCAGGGTCGGAGGAGAGGTAGGGTGTAGCATCTGTGAAATTAGAGGGAGTAGGAGGCAGAGGTGGACAGACGGAACCCCAGACTGAGGTTCGGCTAGGAAAGTTGGGATCTCTCAGTGGGGTTCTCCTATACACACTGCCCACAGAGGCACCCCGTGATTTCCATAAACGAGGTGTTGTGTCCTGCAGCTGCTCAGTCATTGGCTTAAAGTCCTTAGAAAATGAGTGATGGATACTGGAACTTGATTCTGAGAACACAGGTTTTCCTGCGGGGACCTCTAGTTCTCTCTATGTCGTCCAAGTCTTCCAGATTAGCAAGAAGATGCAAGAACTGTCCCCTATGTTTCTAGTTCCTTTGGCTGTCATGTTCTCCACACCACCTCGGGCTCATCACTCCTCAGTGTCTCCACTTGTTGCACAAAGCCCCAGGAAGGAGGATGGGAATGAACGCTGCAACGGGGGATTCCCAGATTCCCAGAGCTCTCACAAGACAGCTTGCGCCCGTCCGGACCGGGATTGTCGGGGACTGGGATTGTTGGGGACCGGCCCCAACTTTGTTTCGGGTCCTGAAGAGGGTGGAGAAAGCATCGGCGCTGAGAGAAAGTAAGAGACAGCGCGCTCCAAAGCTTGGAGAAACTGCTCTGTTCATTGCCCGGCCAGCGGGGGTGATTATATGGAAAAAGTTGGCATGACTGCTCAATACCTACGACAGTACACTTTTTGATCATACAAGAAATACAAAGAGAACAATGTAAAGCAATACATGATTGATTATACTTTTCAGGAAAGGAGGCGAAACTTATTACAGTAAGATTTTACTATATCAAAGTACTAGTTTATAATTAACTATGTCCCAGAACGCCATGCTCATTTTCTATAGAAGGCAATCATTTCTCGTATTAGCACCGCGCTAACCGATGGCGCCCCTGGAGCGCTGAAGACAATCATCTGTTACCTAAGAAACATCGAGTTACTGTTACTAAAGCTTAACAAAGGCTAACAATACTGCTTTCTCCTGGGAGACTTCCCATAGTCTTGGCCCACTGAGCAACGGATTCTTATGGCCTAACAACTCAAGTAGCTACATGTTTTAGATCTTTTAGCAAAGCAGGAGGAGAGACAGTGCATCCGTTTCGGAGAACGGAACTTCCTTTGAAGCCAGAGTCACCATTTTCCGCGAGCAGGTCCGTGACCAGATCAAGCGGTATGGGAGGAAGTAGGCGCAACACGGTAGGACTTTCTCCTGAGAGGCGCAGCTGAGAGAGGGCCGGACACCACTAGCTGAGTCACGTGAGCTGACTCTGGGAGCTGAGTGTGATTGCACAAGGTCACCACCATGCAGAGGAACCACAGTCCTGCAGCCTCAGAATGAATTCTGTCCACAGCCTGGACTCTTGGTGACATTTCCAGACCACCAGAAAGGAACTCAATTCCTTGGAAATCTTGATCTCAGCTATGAGATCTGACCCAGAGCAGAGATCCAGCTGAGCCTGGCCTTGCTCGGTTCAGGAACCAACAGTGAAAGATTCGCTAAGGAAAGCAGATGAGCAGATGAGGAAGCACAGTTCCTCTAGGCAGGGAAGTCAGTCATCAGAAGGGCTTACTGGCTGTGACGTGAAAGTGTTGGTGAGTGGGTCACATACAAATGCTACTCTTGAGCATGATCAAGGGAAAAGATCAGCTAAAATAGGATCTGTCCACTAGCATTCAACAATGAAATATCTGAAAACCTTGATACCTAGAAAGCAAAGGTGCCCAGGAGAGCTGGCAATGCCCAGGGGAAGTACTAAGCCGTAGCGGGAAAGAAACAAGAAAAGTAAAGGCAAACTCTCTTCTTAGTTCCAGATTATCCTCTGCTCACTACGGTTACCTGAAAGCCCAATACACCACCATTCTTCTCTCCTCCCAAATTGCCTTCTCTCCAACTACACAATCTCTTACTTCATGCCATCACTACCTGCCGTGTTTCTCTGAAATCTGGAAATAACGCTTAATTCCATTCTCTCCCGCACACCCTGCATGGGCTGTACATCCAGCTCAGCCTTACGTCTTTTCATGGGAATCATACCATGCACCTTCCTCACTGCTCAGAACTCCTGCACTTGAGGCCTGGGTCCTAGATAACTCATCCGTGTTTGGAATGTGCAACAGCTTCTTACCTGGTTTCTCTACTCCACTCATTCTCCAACTCCTCCCCTGTTCTCACCGCCGACTCCTAACAGGCCACCTGCAACACAAGCCAGGCATCTTTCCTAAGTGTGAATTGGGTCACGTCATTCCCCAGCTGGGATGTTCTCCGGCAATAAGAGCTACATTCCACTCTGCAGCCTACAAAGTTGTAATGAGCATGTCTCCCTCTTCCTCTCCATTTTTATTTCCTCCTACCCCCTGTATTTTGTGGCTCTCCAAGTATAGTAGTCCATTGAAGTTCATTGAGAAACTCAATCTTATTCCTCTTTCAAGTCTTTGGAATTTTAGAAGTTGGAACGTGAACCTTGTTTTCTTGCATCTCAAGTCAAGTGAAAGTCCCCGGATGCCGCCCCTCTGGTTCTGCCTAAGGAATCTCCCATTGATTTATTTTTTAAATATACTTGGTTTTGGATTTTTTTTTTAAAAAGATCATTAGATCATTTAGGTCTCTCCACTCTTTTTTGTATCTGCTTTTTGATGGTTTATGTTCTTTAAATGCATAGACAGGATTTAAAAGTAAAGAGACTTAAATCTCTGTTGAGAATAAGAGAAGAGATTTCCCCCTTTTCTCACAGCATTTACTTTAGAAAAACTATAAGCTCTTTCTCTGCCTCTTTGAAATAAATGTAAATCATTTAAAAAGCCACATAAGCCTCTGGAGGGTTTTACAACTCAGAAATGTTTCCTGAAGGAACTCAGAGCCATCATTTTGAAATGTTATCATCAAGGATGATGTCACCCCTCGGATCCCGACTTTACCTGGTGCCTGTTCCCAAGTTGCAGACTGCTGCATATCATAAAGTTATGCGAACATAATTTTTTAAGGCAATTGCCAAACAGGGATAGCTACCTCAGTGACTAAGTCAATTTAGGATGAAATACATTAACAGATGATGCTGCCCTGGCTTCTCACCAGAGACCTAGTTTACCTTGAGACCATGCATGTAATGGATCATATCGGCTTAATAGCAGAAGCCAAGGATCTTTTTTCTTATTTTTGAAATCGTTTTGGCAGATTGTGTTTGTGGCAAGTTTCACACTTACATAATAATAGAGGTGTTTTCTTTCACATCTACTTTTTGTGAAGAGATTTTTGGTGCAATAAGGAGAGGTATTTGTTAATTAAATTTCTCCAGTGCCTTTCACTGAAATGTAACACCCACAAAGACCCACAAGGGAAGGGCATTTACTGTCATCTCTGACATGTGTACAGCTGTGAGTCCTGGGGAGAAGTTCTATAAATAGCAGCAGACAAACTGATCAACATAAAAGGTGACACTTCTAGCAGAGGCAGGGCTGAGGGTGCTGGGAAAGCTCCTGGAAGCCACAGTGCATGTGCTCCGCAGACGGTGACCGCTGCACACCTGGCAGGTACTGTCACGGATCAAGGTGGAAGGTGATGGGGAAGCGGCAAGCTTGAGCAGCAAGCTTGCTGGCTGCTTTTCAGTCTCGAGGGAAGAATTCCAAGATACTTCAGACGTCTTTGGAAGGTCTCTGCAGGTTAAAAAAAAATCCACAAGTTTAGAGATAGAATTTTCTTTATTAAAAGTTTTATGAACTGGATGGCACCTGCCTGTCTAGAAATTAGAAGGTTTTACACAAAAATATAGAGGATATTTATAGACAGAAAGAATGGGGCAATATTTTTAGCAAAAGAAAAGATTCATTCAAGTTGAGTCACCTTTCCTGAGGAGGACTGCATTGAGGTCCTTTTAAGCAGTGAAATTGTTGGGGCTGATCAGACACCCCAAATTGATGGGTTTAGGATGACACTCCAGAGAAAGGTTGAAATTTCAGCACTATTAAGTCTGGGTGTGGCTAGCACAAAGAACTCCATTTGGGGCCTGGTTTTCCTATATTGACCAGAGTGCATTAGCAGGTGACTGCAAGATACTGAAGAAATTTGATTGCACACAAAGTCAACATTATTTCACACAAAGTCAAACAAAAAATACCTGTGATCAAATAATTTCTGACCTAGTAAAAGAAAGTCAACCTATTACTCAGTCAGTGACTGTAAATGTCATAGACAATATAAAATTAAAATCAGTAGTGGCTAGAATTGTAAGGTGATCCTTAGTGAAGCAGTGTGGAACAAAAGAGAGTATATTTGACGTATGCCTTGTAAAGTTTACTTAAGTATGGAATTGAATAAATTAGTAAAATAAATGATTCATTCTTTCCTCTTTATGTACATACATATGGATTTTATTGGTTTATACTACTAGTTTCTTTAGAGGCAGGAACACAAATTGAAAGTAGATTGTAAGGGCCCTCCCTGGTGGCACAGTGGGTTAGGATGCAGCACTGCAAACTAGCTGCAGCTGCTTGAGTGCAAGTTGGATCCCTGCCCCTGGCCCTGTGACCCACAGGGCACTGCCGACCTCTCCTG
>NW_004567103.1:5217377-5239458 GCF_000260355.1 Condylura cristata | reverse complement strand
AACCAGGTAGAGTGGGGATGATCTGGTTGGCAAGGTAAATTCAGGCAGGTAATTTTAACTTCTTGCTGAGAACAAATCAGTGAAACAGTTGACAGCATTAAGTATTTCCAGAATCCTTGGGGTCTTGACTTGATAAAACGGGTGGTACACAAACAGCCGTCAGCTGTGGATTTAATACAGCTAGGTTACATCAGGGTTAGTGATGAACTTCAAATACCTCTGTCATTAGGTTCACGTAGGATAACTGAAGTCTCACAAAAGGGCAGCAAGACAGGGTGTCAGAATCCAAGGGGGGGGGGTGAATGTGGGGAGAAAATGAGAGAATGTGATGTAGATGTCATCTCAAGGTTCACAGAAGGTAAACGATTTATTAAGATGAAAGCCATGATGATCGATGGGAAATTTTAAACATACATTGAACTCTATGACATTCAACATTTGCCTCTATTCATAGAAAAACACAATATTTTTCTTTCATTGGAATATCCTATCATTTTCCCACTAATACTTACATTTGTCCTCCAAACATTTTCTCAGGATTTTCAGGAAGCTTTTATGCCCTTGGGTACAAATTCTGTCAACTCTGAATTCCCCCACACAGGTTCTTACTCATTATAATCTTATCAGCAGAGACCAAGGAAGTAGGACTAATTGAAAATAGACTTTTCTCCTCTAGGTTTCAGCAAAGAGATTTTGAAGACATGAGTGGCATAGCTTCAGGGAAAGGCTTACAGGAGAATACCAAGAAGCTTCTGGAATTACAGGACTAAAAATATTTTAATTATTTTGTCAACAAAAGGAAATGAATATTAAGAAAGCACTAAATTGTTGGGAGGTTAAAGGAAAGTCACTAATTATTTCTTCAAGAAAATCAGTGGGTCTTTGCGCAGGTTTTACAAAAATGTTTAGAAAAATGTGTTTAAGAGTTGGCTGATTATATTCTGACTTTACCACTTGTTAAATTGTGTGATTTGGGGAAAGTTACTTCATTTTCTCCAGCCTCAATTTGCCATCCATAAAACATTTTATGGATGATTTTAATATGATTGCATATGTAGAGATATAACCAACTATTCTGGCAGATACTAAACATTCAAAACCAATTTCAATTAGCAGTGTTCATATCAATGGCTATAACATTCACAAGTCACATATTCCCAGATGCAAAAAAATAAATAACATTTTTACAGTTCATTTCACATTCCTTTTGAATTTTTGTTGTATAGAATCTGGTCACTTGATTTTGTGCAGACATATGGTCATTTCTAGCTCAGTTTTGCATTTCTGAATCTTCCTATTTTTGTTGTTTTGAGTGAGAGGTTGGTCTTCTATTGTCTGCACCCTCAAGGGGTCGTCAAGATTTTACCTGTAAGAAGTAAAGAAAATACATCTGTCTATATTCTCATCCATCTATTGTCTTATTTGACCCAAATGTAGCTCTACCTGGAATAATAAATGGAAACTTCCATTTCCTCAGAATTGACAAACTCCCCTCCCCCACTGCCACCAGTTTCAAGCCTTCAGTGTTTTTCTAAAGAGTGGAACAAAGCCAGTGTGACTGTCACAGCTGTTTTGAAGGTGACAGCACATTTTCCTTTTTGATTTACTTTTCTCCTCAAAGTTGTAAAAATATATCACATGTTTAGATGTGGTTATTTGTTATTTATTCTGCTTAGCTTTCTGGTCAGTTTGACCATTTGAGTTTACTCTTGGTTAGAGAAAAGTCTCTTGCATTGTTTCTTTCATAATTTTTTCCCGCTAATTATCTCTGTTGAGGAAAAATTGGTCTGAATATTTAATTGTTTTTTTAGGGTAAATTCCTAATACTGTTCTCCTGAAAGACTGGACCAATTCATATTGCCAACCTAAGAGTGAGAATACTCAGGTATTAATTGAGTCTTACAAGTTCGATGGTGTTTCAATAAATTTGCATTAATACTCTAAAACCCTCATGTAAATTCTACTGTTAATATTTTACTTTAGTGTTTTATTGTAAGTTTTTTTTTCTATGTACCTATCCTTCTATGCATTCATCTTTCTCACTGATTTTATTTTCTTTGTAGATTTTTAATAACTCTCAACTCTTTACCAATTTTTCACTTTTTCCAAACATGAAATATTTTCTAACTACAGAAATTTCTCACTTTTAGATGCTTAAGTTTATTTAATAAAAAACATCATAATATATTGTAAAATGAGGCAAGTTTAACCTAGTTTTCTTAAAAAATTATTTGAATAGAAAACTATGTCCCTAGGAGTTGATTATTCATGTTACAAAAAGGTTACATATATTATTTCCATGCATGTAACACTTCAAGAGGATATTTACTTATGTGTATTATTGTTTCTGGTTTACTAAACAATTAATTAGCCCTTTATTCATGATGGAGGTAGGTGTTATCCTTCAAGGAGAAACTCAAAGTCATACATCAGCAAATGACAGAGTTAGTAAGAAGCACATGTTTCTGATGATAAATGAGTGGGTTTTTGCTATTCCCGCATGTTGGAGTCATAAACACATGAGAAGTCAATAAGCAATTTCACTGGCAGATAGAATAATACTTTCCCCCTAGCAATCTATAGTGTTTATAGAACACTATGTCCTAAGCATGGCTTAAAGGCAATAGCTGTATTAATCACTTGTTCCCCACAATGATTCCGCAAGGAAGCCTTTACTATTATGACCTGAACCTAACAGATGAGGAAACAGGTGCAGAGCATTTGAAAAATGACGTTCCACGGGCAAGTGGCAGGGCTGGGATTTGAACCGGTGTAACCCTGCTTCGGAGATTCTGACTCACAAAAATGAGATTTGATTCAAATCTTCCTAGTGGATCTGGTAAGTGCAGAATACCCCGAGGAAGTGTTCCAGTTCTGATGTAATTTTAACAAAAGTACTCTCCAAGGACTCCTTGACACTTTAAATGTAGTGCAGTTTTGCCAAGGCTTTTTCTCAATGTGCTGAAGAATTCTGTTGGTAGTTCCAGCAAAATGACCCCAAACTGAGTCATCGTCAAAGTAATTTTAAAATTTATTTTCAAATTTTTCCCTATTGATGAGCATTTTCTTACCATATTACTTAAAAATTTTCTTCTAAAGATGTCATTGTTATGCTTCTACACAGCATGATCATTGACTGTAAGGAAGGTTTATTTATTTTTTTTTAAGAGAAGAGAGAAAATAATTAATCTAAGAGCAGCAGGAGTCTTATTGGTGAATATTTCTTTTTAGTATATTTGTAAAAAAAAAAAGAGTATAAGAACACAAGGCTCAGAATAACTTTAGAGAAAGCACATGCTGCCAGGTATTTTTGGCAACCTCAGTCGATTATGCAGGCTGCACTTATTCATGATGAACAGTACAAATTTCCTTAGGAAACGGGCCTTTGCATAAAGGTTCAAAATTAATGAGAGAATACACAGAGGTCTTGATTTCCTCCCAGAGCTACCTATTACTAATTTGCCATCTTAAGTTGAAGTAAATAATTTAGTTGTTTGTTGCTCAAAATAACATCCAAAAATATTGTTTTTTAAAAAAATGTTGCATACATACATATATATGTACACATATGTATGTGAAAATCACACACATATATGTAATTTATATATACACGTAATAGCTCATGCATGGATGTTTGTGTGTACACACACACACACATATCCCATTTATGTTGATTCTCACTTCACTGGTCACCTATTTGGTGACCACAGCTTATTTAAATCGCTTACCATTGCCAATAGACCTGAAGTGAATTCTCCCTTGCAATTTTGTATATGAACTTGTAAGCAAGTTGATTTGTGGGATGAATTGACAGTGGCTTTTCTTAGTTCATTTCTGTATAGATAGAGATGGTCTTTTACAAATGATTTCTCTTCATGATTACTACTACATGTGATCAGTGAGTCTTGGTTATCCATTTCTTATCCTGTATTAATGTGGTCTGTAAGTTAATACATGGCATTAAGCTAAAAATTAACGACTGCATTTAAGCACTGCAGGATTAAGGGACATGTGTGGGATATATACCTGTTGACTGTTTTATGTGGTCTTGATTAAGTGTGCATTTTGGATGTTCTGGCTTTTTGGTAGGAATAGTGCATGTACTGAGGTGATTAGACAAACTGCCATGTTACCAAGACAAATATGTCACTATGACTGGAGATGCCTACATGATAGAGTTTTGGGTTTTTGCATGGTGGCACACAGGACATGGAGCTACTGTGTGCATTCAGGAAAGTTCTTACAGAAGATGATGAATGAAAACATCTGTAGAAAGGCAGACATGGGAATCTAAGGGTTCCCAGCAGCCCCTTGCACTCTCCCAGTCAACCTGGCTTCTCCCACCTGTGTAGTTGTGAGCAGCACAGGTGAGTCAAGCATCTGAGGATGCAGAGGGGGCTTGTTTTTTCTCTATGTCAATATCTCTGCTATTGACAAAGAGAAAATGGTGTGAGCCTCCGCCTCCTCCCAACATTGGAACAATGTGAGAGTTAGTGCAAGAATTATTTATATATATATATGTATGTATGTATATATACATATATATATGTATGTATGTATATATACATATATATATATGTATGTATGTATGTATGTATTTATGCATACAAAAGCTGAGGGGCAGGCCAGAGGTTTGGGGGTTGAGTGAATTCACCAGAGACAAATTGGGGCTCAGAAATAGCAGATCTACTGAAGTATATTGTTGAGGGAAAAGGGGAGGGGGTGGAGAGACAGGAGAGGTCTGCTGTGCCATTAGGGTCACTCCCTGGCAAGGATCGAACTTACACTGCTGTGGACAGCTTCATAGTGCTGTGTTTTAAACCCTTGTGCCACCAGGGAGGGCCCAGTGCAAGAATAATTACCTTAAATCACAGGCCAAATATAAGAAAAGGAGGAAATATGGAATTAAAAAAGTGATGTGAGATCTTAGAATAGATTTCAGAAATTTTGTATCCAAATTACAAGACTTTCAAAACGAGAAAAATAAACTGGATGATAATTTTACTAATGACTGAGGATATTTCTCTGAGATAAAAGAAAAATTCTACATAATGGGAAATTATACCAAAATTCTGAAAATATTAATGAGAAAGAAGTATGTGATCTTGAAGCTTCAGTAGAGGAAATCTTAGTAGAACTTGCCACCTACTCTTGTGAATTAAAAATAGGTAGACAGGGCCCTCCCTGGTGGCGCAGGGGGTTAAAGCGCAGCACTAAGAAGCTAAAGCCACTTCCCCATGAGTTCGATCCCTGCCTGCCCCGGAGGTGACCACATGGCGGGGCAGACCTCTCCTGACCTGCCCGCTGCTCCCCTCAGCAGTGTACTTCGTCAGTCTGTCTGTTCTGCTCCCAGGTCTGTCTCTGGTGAAGCCTCTCACCTTCCGCATCTTTGGCCTGTACCCCAGTTCTGTATAAATAAATAATTAAAAAAAAATAGGTAGACAACAGAAAAAAAATCTACCTATGACCTGGTTTTCTCATACTCTCCCACCTTTGGGAGTAGGAGGTACCCTTTCACCTTTGTTTCCTTTGAGACCAGACCTGGTGCATGAGCAAGTGTGCACATCATGAAGATGTGTGCATACACACAAACACATACATACACAGCGGAGCTGATGCTTTCCTTTCAAATCCCAGGGGTCCGCAGATTGATTTAGAACAAGTTCTTCCAATAGTGTTTTTGTAAGTGTTCTCAATAGGATCTCAGTCAACACATTGAAAGAAATCCCTTCCTCAGTCTCTTCCTCAGACTTTAAGACTTTTCACGCAGAACCTACTACTTTTCATCACCATTTGGAGAGGTGAGTCACTTGTTGATAGTGGACAGAAAATGTTGCATTTCCTGAATCTTTCCCAAATGCCAGTATTTTATCTAAGTTCTTTCCTTGTCATATATAGTGACTTGTCAGTAGGCAGGCTACAAATAGTATCTCATTTCACCAATCAAATATGTCCACCTAATTTCACTTGTGTTCCATTCCTGATGACCTGCTCTTTTCTCTAGCCAATTCTCTCTTGTCTGTGAAAAAATGTAGCACAGAATTAAACCCAAAATGTGTTTGGTGCTATAGGAAATTATTTTAAGTTTTCTCAATCTTCCTTAGAAGAGGTAGACAGATGCCTGTGTTAGTCCTCATGAGTAGTTTCTCAACTCTTCCTAGAAACGAAAACATATGTCAGAGAGTGATACAAAAGGTCACGAGTCACTGTCAACACTAACCCTTTTTAAAAACTGTTTCTAGGAATGTGAACAGCACTAATACAAACAAGTAGATGGATGTTTTGCCTGAGCTTTCATTAGGAGAACTGGCAAAGAACAAGCAAACAACAGTTCTTTCATTATAATGAGAAGCAAACAAGGACATGGGAGAAATGGGGGGGAAAGCATGTCAATAATGTTAGTCTACTATGTTCTGTTTTTAATGACAATAATCCGAGGGTGCGTGTCGTCCAGAGTATTTATTAGCAGCTTCCTGGAGCCAGCATTGTTATCTAAATTAATGGTACACATAACCCAGTCCTGCATTTTCATCAATTTGTGACCAGCTGATTTGGAGGCACAGAATTTTATATTCAGGGGCAGGAAATACTGTGTGCCTTCTCCTTTTGGATATGAAGCAACGCCATGAAATACAATATTTCCTCATTATTTTTCAGCATCATTGCACCACAGAAAACAAGTAAAATCTGCAAATGAGTACCCTAAAAAAATAGTCAAGAGAAAAAGAGTATGGTAAAATGTAAAGAAAAAGCAAATGTTATGTTACCATGTAATGTAAGGACACTTCTCCTGTAACGAAGCCTATGTAGTTTGTAAACAAAGAAATCATTTTATCGGCAGTAAATTTTGGAAGTGTCATTGCTGTTGTTGATTCTAATTTCAAAAAGAAAAAACATAGAGAAAAGAAACATAATAGCAAACACCTAAACATATTAGAAAACGCCTGTAGTTCACCATAAATTAAGGATTATGGGCCAGAGGATGTGGTATCCTAATGCCTCTGTGAATATTCAGAGCTTGCAACTCAAGAACTCCTTTGTGTCATGGACAGAAGTAATACAAACCAGTGAATCCTAAGAAAGAAACTATAGAAACTGACCCATGTAGTAGTATTACAATTTTATCTTTGGGGAGGTCCATAACTGTGTCTCCCCAACTACAGATCTAAGGCTGTTTCTAAGTTGACAAAATTTTCAGAACGTGTGAATTTCATTTTTTTAAAGATGTATATAATTCTCCTGCTAGAGCCAGGAGCTCAGGCCCAGCCTGCAGACAACCCTGATCTTTCCTGACCTAATGCCACAGTGGGAATTTTGTACGTAGAGCTCCAATTTGCCCATTCATTCACCTAACAAATACTGAACAAACCCCACTTTGTGTAACTCAGAGATAAGTGCAGCGCTCACATGTATGGAAGAGGTAGACAGGATCCTGGCCTCTTAGAGCTTTCTGGCTGAGATCTGTGGTGGGCGTGGGGTAGATGTTATGACAATAATTAAAATCATGACAAGCCTCCAAGAAGAAGTACATGGACTCCTAGTAGTGGTTCGTATTTTGAATGCAAAAAATGACTCCACATTGTAAAAAGATCAGAACTGCCCAGACTGAGTAGGGTGTTGTCTGGAGGTCTGTGGTCATAGCAGAAGAGACTGGATCAGCTCTTCTTCCAGCCACTGTCCCAAAGCCGAGTTTGTCAACAACCATTAGCACTTAATTAGTCTAAGAGTTTACCTTTTCAGGAACAATGTGAGAGTCTGAGACCACTTTTATGGGACCAGTGGGAGAGTGGGGAATTGGGGCATGAGGCACTCTCTAAAGCAAGATCAATTCCAATGCAGTTTTGTACAAGACACTGGGACACCAAAGGGTTGCCAGGTGGAGAGGGAAAGGACGCCGAGATGGCAAAAGGCTGCGTTGAGTTTTTTAACAGGATGACGTCACTTGTTATCTAATCATTAGTAGATGTTATGAGTTCAGCTGTGTCTCAAGGGTATGCTGAGCACATTTGTGGCGTCACTCCTTCGTGTTGCTTGGGGCTGCTAACTTGACACTCAGGGACAAGGTCATTTGGCTTGATTCTCCTCTGCTTCTACTTAAAAGAAATCTTCACGATAGTGGAAAGAGCTGAGGGAAAATTAGTCTCTCCTCCTGCTGATTTTTAGGGCAGAAGGTTAAAATCTTCAACTCATATTAATCCATAGGGTATTTATTTTAGTCCAGGATCCTCAAATAGGTTTTGAAAGTTGAAATACGGAATTGCAAGATGGTCCATACGGACTAGAAGTTTTTCTAAATCAGTGCAAAATAGAAATGTGAGACACCTTCTTCTCAAATATTCTTAAGAATTTAAAGACAGCACAATTGAACATGAAACAAAGTGTGGGTCTTTATGAGCCAGGAGCCTGTGGGACTCCACGTGACAGGAAGCTAGGTGTGGTAGCTGCACCTGGCTTCTCAGTGTGACTTTATCATTAACCTTGACCTTGAGCAAGTCATTTACCTACCCTTTAAATTCTCAACTATAAGACACAAATAGCAAACAAACATTTATTAACCATTTATTTGGCTCATTATTTTGTTCACCAATAGTATTAATCACTCATTGTTGGAATGTTGCCACAAAACACAAACTCACCATAATAGAATGTATGAGTTATTGGAAGTAACTGCAAGTAAATAATTTTAAAACGAGTCAATTAGTTAAAACTATATGCAGACCTACAATGGGAAAGTAAAAGGACTTAAGGCAATCTTCACCTTGTTTGAGCATCTGTTAATACCAAATATTTTAATTTCATCCGTTCAACTAATAGAATCATTCCCTTATGCCATGCACAGAAAATCCCTTGACAAGATGTGAGGAAAAGACTCATGTGCCCCCCAGCTTCTCCTAGACTAGTGAGTAATCAAACAAACATGCAGTTTGCTACACACACACACACACACACACACACACGTCAGAGATATTGAATAATCACTGCATATGTGAGAGGAAACCAGCATGACTATGGAATGGATGGATTAAAGAGGATGAAAGTGAATCAGTTTGACTAGCTTAACCGTATGCTATTCATTCCTGTGAATTCAGTTTTACTGGCGCCTGGGAGGTGACCAGAGACCTGGCTTTGTGGTCAGACAAGAAGACAATGGAAACTTTAGTGTACTAAATAGTTGAGTATATGGAGCACAGCCCTATGGAAGTCACTGGGCTTTGAAAAGGGACATTACAGTAAGCTATGCCAAAGCCCATCCTAAGAGTCCCCTTTCAGACAGGGAGGTGGGTGCCGCCAGTGAGTAGACACCCTGATGTGCTCATTGGGATGGCCAATTTCAAGCAGGAAAGAGTGGACACTGGATCGGGTGTAGGGGCTTCAATAATGCTGAAATGGGCTCAATAGACACATCTTCCTCTGCACCTCTGGGGTACAAGCAGCCAGTAAGAATTGTTCAGCTCAAAAAAGAAGCATTAACTACAGATGGCCACAGCGGAAGGACTCACACAAAGCTGACACTTACAAACTGATCTTAGTGACCCTAGGGAACTCCCAAGGGGTAATGAGAGGAATGGACGCTCACTAGGATCTGGGATTTACCTATTGGGGGTGGACTGATGTAACTAGTGGGATGAATGAGGGACACCCCTGGGACCCCTAAAGCTTACATGCTCTGAATGGGTTCTTTCATCTGTCACGTAGAGACAAACATACGCTTAGTGCTTGCAGAGAATTAGTGTGTGTGGAAAGTGAAGAAAAGATAACAGTTTTCTAATGAATAACCCAAAGTTACCCATCCCTTCATAGGTAAATGGCAAACAGGTTTGGCCCAAAGCAGGGTGGCTCAGGCCCAAAATCCTGCCACAAGTCTTCTGGTGGGGAACCATAGGGAAGAGCCAGAAGGGCCAGGCAAGACTGGGGTGAATAGAACAAAGTCAGCATACCAATCAAGGTCATGGCTGCCACAGTCAGCCTCCTCACAGCTCTCTCCCCTATGTCACATCCACGTGTCTCTATCCATGCTCCCCAAGTCCCTAGTGCCAATCCGGACTGAGAAGCAAATGGGACGTCTCTACGTGGCTCTGTTCCATGTGCTTCCTTCCATGTCTTCTTCCAAGTCTCCTCTAAGTCTTCTCTCCAAGTCCTTTTCGGCTTCCCTGGCTGTTCTGTTCTACCCTTGGTTAGGCAGGGCAGGGAACAAGAAACCTCCCCTTTTTAGATGACACTGTTACAATTTGATCAAAACACTATAAAAGTATCACAAAATAAAACATTCTACCACTTTGGACCCCCAAGTCACATTAATTCAGACTAAGTCATATATGTGACACCTGTTTCTGACTGCTTGGCTAACTCTCAATTTCACATTGAAAATTACATCATGAAAGGCACTGGTTAGTAGGTCAGAATGGAAGGCAAAAAAAAAAAAAAAAATTTTGTCTTATAAAGCCAAAGACAATCTTGCCTTTTTTATTATGAGATTCAAATTTCCTGATTTGGACGTCTGTTTTATGGACTCTGTCTTATAAGAGACGTTGAACACTAAAACAAAGGGGAAATTATTCTGATCTCAGCCACATATCTGTCCCTAGAGCAACAAGTTACTACCTGATAGTAACCATATGTGCCAGAAACCACTGGATGGAGATGGCTGGGAACTAGTTACAATATGAGCAAAGGCCAAGGAGTTTTCATTGGCACCAAAAAACATCAAAAGCAAACAGGAATATCATGTAAAGAAAATTAGCATTCAGATGTTGAAGTATTTTAGGACTCTAGTTGATGTAATGTTCATGTTTGTGAACACCAAAATGTTTCATTTTTATGGCTGGACAGCCCTCAAGGAGAACAGACCAAAAAGTAGTTTTTAAAGAATGAGCAATTATTTCTGTATACGAAGTTCAGCTATGCAAGACAGGGAATTCAAAGAGTGAATGCATTTTTAAGACAAATCTGAAAGCTTTCTTTAAAACTTTCAAACAGATACAATTAGATGAGAGTAAATATTCCAAAAGGTTAAAACTATTGAAAAGTGAAGTCATCATGTAAAGAAACTATGAAATAAAACTTTAAGGGGAACAATGGGAGTTAAAAACAAACAAAAAATCTTCAAGTCAACAATTTGCATCATTTTCCTATGGAATCTCGCTGTTCATTGTTTTGTATTTTCTTCTTATTTTCATGAAGATATATTCATTTCATTAAAAGAGACTTGTAAGTGTGTACTTATATTATTTTTAGATCCCATTTTTCTCTTTACAATGCCAAGCACTCTCTTTTCCGAGTTTTCTCCCCTCCACCAAACCACCAATTTTGATACCCCATCTGCCTCCCTCACCACCTGACCCCCCTTCCTGCTGATCCCTCTGATGACAATTATCTTCTTTGTGCTGAGTTCAAATTTTTGTTCCTTCTACTGTTTGTGTGCGATTGTCTTTTGGGTATCTGTATTCCACAAAAGAAATGTCCTCCACTTTTTGACTGATTTCAATCAATACGATGACATTTGGCTTCTTCTGTGATGTATCTTGTCAAGGAGTTGCTATTTTATCCTTTCCTCCTACCCAAAGTTGTCCAAGCTCTAAAATCTGAGGGCAGAGTGTCCACACAAGCTTAGACTCACTTCACACACCAACTGCAAGTACCAGCGGTTCCAAAACTACCCTCAGTTTTGGTAATTTGCTAGATGTGTTCACAGAATTCAGTAACTGCTATTATTCTCATGGCTGCAGTTGAATACGCAGATGAGATCTACTGAAATCAGACACATAGGCAAAGTGCAGGTAGGGGAGTTAAAAATGCAAACTGTCTCATTCCCAGGACTCATGTTCCTCCTAGCAGCATTGTGAGACAATTCACGTTCTGTGCGCACACCTAGAGAAACTCACCTGATTTCGATATTTAAAGGTTTTGCTGTGGCCCTCCCTGGCGGTGCAGTGGGTCAAAGCACAGCACTGAGAATCTAAAGCTGCTTCCGCATGAGTTTGATTCCCGCCTGCACCGGAGGTGACCACAGGGCGCGGCAGACCTCTCCTGGCCCGCCCGCTGCTCCCCTCAGCAGTGAACTTCGTCGATCTGCCTGTTCTGTACCCTACTCTGTCTCTGGTGAAGCCTCTCGCCACCCCTTAGCCTCTGGCCTGTATCCCAGTTCTGTATGCACAAATAAATAAATCTTAAAAAAAAAAAAAAAAGGTTTTGCTGTGACTTTACTACATAGGCATGATGGATGGATTTTTGCTGTAACTTTTCTACATAGGTATGATGGATGGATTGATTGGGTGCCCAGATGGCCAAGCTCAGTCATCAGGTCATTTAAGTGCCTACACGTTAATCACATAATTAGTCTTTATGGCATGGCCAGCCTCCATCAGAAATCACATCATTGCCTTTAGGCATGGCCAGTCCTACCTGAGACTGTTGCGTATGGCCATCTGCACCGTGGGAACTGGTACAATAAGCCAGCCCCCAAGAAGGACATTCTTCTCAAGTATAATGTAGATTCCCTGCCAAGATCCAAGGACAAAGACTACATTTTCACATTGGTAATGTTTTTACAAGCATGGCCAAGGCTCTCTGAAGCATTTTTTATTGATGACAGAAGGAATAGTGACTGGGTCTTGGTCATGGAGAGCCCTCCCATGGGGGCTTGTTATTGGAGCTGGTGTTTATGATGGAGTGTGCCTATCTGACCCAGTTACAGTTACAGTTGTTCTTAATCATCCTGAGCATGTCAGTAGCTTCTGACTTATGAGAGAAAGCCATGCCTACCCGAGTCATAGGGAGAAGGACAACTGGAACTTGTGTCAGCCCCACGCCTTGCTGATGGCGTCCCTTGGGCACAGTGTCCCTTCTTTAATTCTGCAACTAAATTAAGAACTTCCCCTGAAATAAACTATAAATTAATAAGCATGTCCATTGGGCTCCAGTGAGTCTTCTTCAGAAATTGAACCAGATTGATGGTCACTGATGATGCCATACAGAGCAGCCTCCCTGATGTCCCCGCCCCCAAACCATCAAGTGTCCTTTCTGTGGGAAATGAATGTTGTACATGCCCTGTGAGGTGTTTGTGAGATATTTTATTCATATTTTACTAAATTCATCTAGACGTTTTCCCCTATGTGACATAAATAGCTGTTCTCATCTACTGTTTTTTCCACTGTATGTTATATTTCAGAGAATTCTGATTTACCTGAGGTGTGTTTAATAGGAAGCTACAGGTCTGTCTTTCTAGAGAAACCAATGTTCTTAAATATAATCATCCCTGGTTCCAGTTTTAGGTCATAAGCCTGTACGGCATGTATGTGCTTGAGACCCAAGGGTGAAATTCCAGAAAAGTCACCTCACAGTGTTTTGATGAATCAAACAAATGAAATAAATATGAAAAACTTAAATACAGTAAAAACCCTTCCAAACTCCTTCACCCAGGTTAGGAAATCATCCAGCCCTAATTAGCTGGTGTGGAAAGGTCCCCTCTTTCCCTAAACCTGCATGAGAATCCCAGGGGATTCCTGGATGGAAAGCAGCAGGAGGTCCCACCCCATGCCCATGACACTGGTTGCTGTGCTCTACACGCATCGCCAGCAGCATCGGGCATCTTGTGCCCCTGAGCCCCTGTGCTCAGCGTTCTCCATGGAAATTCTCCTTACTAGCCCACTGTTGTTACATTCAGAACCCCAGGCTCACCTATTCACCTCAGCCCTAAGCACCCATGTCACATGACAGAGCATGGTCTTAATTTTTTAAACCATTCTCTTGGAGAACAATATTAAAATCGGTGCTGCTCACTTCACCTTCTGCAGCCGTTCGCGCCCTTATTTTCCTCGGATAATCCACACTATGTCCGGGGCAGGCGGGGAGGGGGATGGGAACAGCCTTCTCCACTGCCCTGTCTCCCCACCCTGTTCCCGAGCCTCCAGAAGTGATTAAGAACATTTCAGCATAGCCTGGCCTGCTGTTTCCATCACCGCAAAGGAAGCAGTAAGAAGCCCTTTTTCCCGTACCTCCTATTACGTTCACTTCCCGAGGTGGCAGAATAATGATAAACCCGGGGTTGAGCTCTGGGTACCAGCCACATTCACCTTGGGTCCCCTTCTGCTGACTTTGTTATGTTGCTTTTCAAGGGTTCTACGTGGTAGTTTCAGCGTCTCTGGACTAGAAAAGCATTTTGAAAGACGGACTCCTAGGATCTCAGTTTTCCTTTTCTTTGAGCACAGCACCCTCCTGCTCCAGCAGCTTTGAGACTCCCAAGCCATCTTCACCCCCTCAAGAAATAACCAGAACAACAATGTTACTCAGCCATGTTGCTCCGCTTTACAAGCATTTGCTTGAAATGGCGAAAACCTGAAATAACGAATCCTGAAACTATGAAATACTCTTTTTTTTTTCTATTTTTGTCAAGAATTTTTTTCAGCTTCAAATAATTACAGTGTGGCCATATTCTCTTAAATCAATTTCGGCAGCATATGATTGTAGTAGGTTGAATAATGGTCCTTTCAAAGATAAAATCCTAATCTAATATCTGAACTATATTACCTTTCAGGACAAAGCTTTTGCTGGTGTGACTAAATTTTAAATCTTGCCAGTGGGAAACTATTTTGGATTATGTGGTTACATGTATCCTTATAAGCAACCGGAGAGAGATTTGTTTGATCACACACAGAGAAGGAAATATAAAGCTGAAACAAACAGAAGTTTGAGGATGTTGACCTTGATGGTGAGAGCGATGTGGCTGTGAGCTAAAGAAAGCCAGTCACGGAGCCAGGAGACAAGAACAGGTGGTGCCACAGCCCCGGGGTGGGGGGCTGGGGAGTGTCCTGCTGCACCCCGTGATGCCGATTTGGACTTCCATCCCCCTGGCCCACAAGAAACCAGAAAATTCTGTTGCCTGCAGCCAAATTTATGGTTCCTTGTCACACATAAAACCAACTAACTAAACTAAACTAACTAAACTAACTTAAAAATAAAATGCCATTTTTAAAAGAGGGGTGCTTTAAAATGCAGTCACTTGAAGATGTAAAATGGAAGAGAATAAAATATTGCTGCTAAAGAAAAATCACCTTTTCCAACATTCTAGCTCTGCTTTGCCTTCCTTATGTCCCCACAGAAGCTTCCCGCGCGCTGGCTCCTGAGACGTGGGTCGCAGGTCTTCCAGGCCCGGTCCACACAGCGGGAAGCGCGTCACTGTGCTCCGCAGCCTCTGGCGTCACCTCTAAACAAGGGCAGATATATTTGTTCCCTTGTCAAGAAGCTGCTGATACCATTTCCTGAAGTGCATCTTAGGGAAGTAAGTAAAAGCTTATAGGACAGCCAGGGAAACTTTCTTTTATATAATTATACAATATATAATTACTTTGCCTTACAGTTGCCTGATAGTCTAAGATTTCTAGCGTGTCATAATAAAGAGACCTCTGGAGCTTTGTCTCTATTTCCAATGATTTTTTTTTTTTTTATTGTAAACGTGTTTTTATTCCCTGGTATTAACCTCAAGAAGCTGAGAATAGAAATCAAATAAAGAACAAAAATGGAGGAGAGATTTTAAGTGAATTGCACTAAAGAAAATATGGATGGGCATTTTCAAAAGACTTGAATAAGATATTCACCAGATTTTTCTATAGGAAGAAAATTGTTGCAGATAAGTGGTTATTTCACAGTTACTGTTATCTGTATTTTAACACCATTTAAAAATACGTAAGAATTTTTGACACAATACAAAATTATCTGAAATTTTTACATAAAAAAATTAATGGATTTACTAACCAAGAACATTTTATGAAAGTTTAATAACTGAGGATTTGTATGACTGGATAATAAAAAGTATTAACTGTCATTACAAATAAATTGCTTTTGGAATTGCTTAAACACCAGTGAAAACTATTGGTCTTGAATAGAAAAGAACAATGAGACAAAAGAGAAAACCCAAAATGAACACAAGTATATGTAGCCATTTAATTCTACACTCTTGCATAATGTAATCTGAACTTGATGTAATCTCAAAATGTCCTTTTATGGAACTCTCCTGCACTGCTGGTGGGAATGCAAACTAGTACAACCACGAACTGTTTGGAGGTTCCTCAAACTGTTAAACATGGAGCTTCCATTTGACCTAGCAATCTCACTCCTAGGTATTTACCCAAAAGACACAAAAACACTGATTCAAAAAGATAACTGCACCCTCATGTTTATTGCTGCTTTATTTACAATGGGAAAGACATGGAAACACCCCAAATGCCCAAAAGTAGATGACTGGATTAGAAAGATGTGGTACATATATACAATGGAATATTACTCAGCAACCAAAAAAGAGAAACACATGCCTTTTGCAGCAACATGGATGGAGCTGGAAAAGATCATGCTTAGTTTAAAAAATCCAGAAAGAAAAGGAAGAATACTGAATGATGTCACTCATAGCAGGAATATAATGGACCAGCTGAGAAAATAATAATAATGAACAGCTATAAACCAGAGATTTTTATGGGGGTGGAGTGGGAAATGGGATCAAAAAATGTGGGGGGAGGGAAATACACTGGACTTTGGTGATGGCACCAAAGGGTTATTTGGTGATGGGAACCCCCGGGGATTGCAACTGAAAAATGCAGAAAATGAAGTAAAAAAAAAAAAACTATTATATTATTTAAAAAATGTCCTTTTAAGGGATTAAGAAATAGGCAAACCATAAAGAGCTCTTGAACAACTGAGTGCCTGCATTTTTGGAAAAATAAAGTTAGAAATATTTCTCACAATATTATTTTAAATAAAATAGATGAAATAGTTAAATGAATAAACACATAAAAGAACTAGAAGGACATGTGTTTTTCAGGAAGGACAAGGTCTTTCTAAACCACAAGCAAAGATCCTTCCCTCCACTGCTTTGCTTAGCACATGGATTTTAGCCTTTTCTAAATCTGCCCACTCCCCTGGTGAGGTCAGACTCTTCCATGGTGCCTGTTTCCTCGCCCTGGCCTTTGTTGTTATGTTACCTGCTTTCAGGGTGATGAGATACACAACCACTACCAGATTGATTCCGGGTGCTAATTCTAACCACAACTTCCGATCTTCTTTGACTACAGGCATTTTGGTATGTTGCCCTCCTTCACCTTGACTCCCTAATCACCATTAGAAAAAAACACATTAAAGGTTTAATTGAGTATTAATATTAATTAACAAACGCTCACAAAACTGGTTTCTGCATTTTAAACTGAAGGACATTTTGATTCAGCAATGAAGTCTACAAATGAATAGAGATGCTAAGGTAATTTGTGCCGTGAATATGCAGAGTTCTATGATGAAAATAAATTTAAAAATGCACTCTCGTTTCACCAAGTTAGTGGCAAAGTATCCACTTTGATTCACAAATAGGTTTGTAATGGATTGCTGACTCTACTGTTTCTGTTCATGAACTTAAAGCAACAATGCAAATATTTCATTGCATAATTTAGGAGATGAGGGTAATCAAGACTATCATCTACCGGTGAGAGGAACATACCTTTCTCCCTTTGACCTTCACTTATTCTAGCAATATTGTGCAATTTGAAGATGGTGAGAGGTACAAAGTTGTTGGTGATACGCAGCCAGTGGGAGGATGTAACTATTAAATGATGCTCATGTTCTTCACTGATGATCTCCAGGAACAGTTTTTTCAAATATTACTTCCAAAATGCTGTGTTTGAAACTTTTATCTACTTCAAATTTCTTCTCTGCTTTAAAAGGCGACATTTTTGTGAAAGAATAAGAATGTCATGATATACCAGAAAGGCGTCTAATTGTAAACACTGACCATCAGGAAGTCAGCAGCCCTTTCCCTTCAGGTGAAGGGTGATTTCAATGCAATTAATGGAGGAAATCCAAGTCTCTCCTCTCCAAAGTCACAGTGGTTCTTCATCCAGTCCATAACAACAAGGCAAGGCACATTTTTCTTTGCTTATAATGAGAAATGGTTTGGCCACTGGATGCTGTAAATAGACATTGAATGTTGAATGGAGACTACAGAGAAGTGGACAGAATGACCATTTGGCCAAGAACAGATCTCATAGCTGATGGTGGCCCCCACATGCAGCTTGGTGTCTAGTGGACTCCAGCACCTAAGTGTGTGAGTACACTCAATCACATCTACACAACACACACAATTGCCTGCAGATACATTTCTCAGATGATATGCGGTTATGTGGCCAGGGTTGTACAGAGTCTAGCAAAGGCTAAGTCCAGTGAGGACTCTGTCTGCACAGGAAACCAAGTACATGTCTTCCTGAATCAGGAAAACGAATCCAGCAAAGGACAAGAAAGCTGGCGACTCCCAGGGAAGAAGTTAAGTTTTACCTCAGGAACACTGGAAAGGATTCATAGCATGTCTCCACTCGGCTGCTCCTGAGTGGAACAGACCACAGCAATCACTTGCAGATGGCTTCTGAGGGGTCTGGAGAAGAAGTGACTGTAACCAGACCAAGTTAAGAAAGTGTGTGCTCACTGAGTGTTGGGGAGTGGGAGGTGAGGGGAAAGGAAGGTGATGTCAGGACCAGAATAGGATTCCTGTGCATTTCAGGAACTCCTTAAAGAGTGTATCAGACTTGGGGGAGATAATTAGAGCCAGTCCTTGTTTTCCAGGCTTCCAGGCATGTGTTGCTTGCCTGTGTTGCAAAAAGGTGAGAGGTAGAAAGAATGAATCAAAGAAATTTGAGATAAAGACTTGTAGTCAGCACACCACTGTTGTCTCCCTGAGAGCCATCCATTGAAATGTGATCATCTGGGGCCCTCCCTGGTGGTGAAACAGGTGAAAGTGAAGCACTATGAAGCTAACTGAAGCCACTGCAGCACAAGTTCGATCCCCAGCCTGGAGGGTGACCCACATGGTGCAACAGGCCTTTGCTGTCTCACTCGCTGCTCCTCTCAGCAGTGGATTTCAGTAAATGCACGTGTTCTGCTCCCCACTCTGCCTCTAGTGAATCCTCTCACCATCCCCACAACCCCCAACCACACACACACACTTCTGGCCTGCATCCCAGCTCTTGTTTGCATAAATAAATAATCTTAAAATAAAAAATAAAGAAGAAGAAATGTGATCATCTGAGAGATTCTAGAGCTCTGTGGGAGGGTAGGACCCTAACTGGGCAAGAACCCTGTCCAAGTTGTAGATCTACCTCCTGTCCAGCAGATGGGGGAAGTCCACTTTTTGTGAAGTGGGTTTGCAGACACAGAGGATGAAGACATCTCAACTCCAGCCTAGATCTTAAAATCCTGCCTGTGCTTCAGAAAGATGACTACCTCAACTTGGCCTGTGTCCTTGCCCCTTGCTGGTATCAGTATGGGGATAAGATCATTTCTGGTTGCTCATCTTGTCCATTACTATTTTTCTTTACAAATACACGTGTAAGCCATAAGTCCTCCTGAGCAACTAGTGAAGGAAAGGGAATCCTCAAGGAAAAAAATGACAGTAACTTTCTTATCAACTTTGGCTGATGGGGATTCATTTTAATTAGAAAAATAAAGGGACACAACTGTACCATAGTCTATATCACATGCTTTCCCTAAATTAATGCAAATTTTAATAAAATTGGGTAAATGATCATTTCCAAACTAGACAATGCAAGCTAGTAGAACTTGTTGAGGGAAAATTAATACATACTGAGAAGAAAAGCATTGACCTTCTATTGACTTCCTTACCTTTCCTTTGTTTATCATGGACATTGCTAAACCACTGGGTCAAGTAGAGGTAACACACTGATCTGGCAGGTGGTCTTTCTTCTGTAGGATGCTGTGATCACCGGATGCATAGAGTTATCCCTGCACTAGACAGAGTGAATGCAAGTGACTTTCAATGACGATAGAGTTATTTATAGGAAATAAATGAAAGATTTATGCTCTGTTGGTATGCATCAGGTCAGAGTTTGAGCATTTGAAATGGTAATAGATTAAAAAGTCAAGAAGGCTTGCTTTTCATACCTTTTAATGGCTTGCTTACTGAGAACCCATAAGCCAGGTATTAAATATCTAAAACTAGACATCAGAAATATTCTACACAACAGGAGGTGTCTGATTCTTCTTTATTACTAAAGGCAGCATGGCTTAAATAATTCTGGAGTGCCAACAGAAACCAACGCTAAATTTAAACTCTGGGCAAAGCCCTTTGTCTATCTTTAAATGAATCTTTTAGCACCTTTCCTACTATTTTATTAAGTATGAAAAAAGGGGATAAAGAAAGAAGATGAAGCTGTGAGAGCCCACAGGCCAGGACCACCTGGCGAGGCTGCCTGATGGAGCCCAGAGCTGCACAGCAGATGTGGGAGAGATCAGCTGGGGAGGTGAAAACACCATGGCTTCCACTCTACTGCACTGATGGCTTCATTTTTTAAAAAGAGATTTATTTTATTTATGCATTCAAGAGCTGGGGTGCAGACCAGAGGTGTAGAATGGTGGTGTCAGAGGACTCACCAGAGACAGAGTGGGAAACAAACAGGCACATCCTGAATCCACTGCTGAGGGGAGCATCGGGGAGACAGGAGCGGTCTGCTGTGCCCTGGGGGTCACTCCCTGGCCTGGGAATCGAACTCATGCTGCAGTGGCTGCAGACAGCTTCATAGTGCCGAGACTTAACCCCCTGTGCCACCAGGGTGGGTGCCATCTGCAGCTTCTTGCATCACTTCTCACTGGAAAAATATACTAGAAAACAGGATAAAAATAAAACTGGGAGATATATTTCCAGAAGATACAGATAAGACAAGGGAAGGTCAGGGAGTAAATTTGAGGGTAAAGAGAAAGATGACCAGCATGTCACACAAGAGAGTAATTACTTCTCCTTCCATGTAGGTACAAAGGGCTGAAGGAGTCATATGCTATTCACACCTTTATTTTCATTTTCCCTAAGACCCAGTGCAACAAGAATCCCTGGCCTAGGTGGGGGCAGTCATTCTGCTGTTACTCATCTAAAGTTGGGTAGATATATTATTTTGACCAAAAAAAAAAAAAAAGCTATTTAGATGTTGGCCACACTTTTTAAGCTACTTTTCAAGCACAGTGATTAAAGCTTTGTTATGTGAACTAATGCTAACTTGTGTATTGGATTTATTTTTAAAAAGCATGCTTATTATCCAATTTTTGTTTTCATAAATATCATTTTAGGCATATCTTTGCATTGCATTGTAAAGATCAATCTGTCAGTCAGAGAGGATGGGAGGGAGGTAGCTTAACACTTATTATCCAGTCGCACTTTCTCCATAATATAAGGAATTAGACATTTGCTATTTCAATTTTTTTCTAAAAAATTAAGGCTCAAATAATAAAATAGCAGAACCTCCACTTAACAAAATTACCAGTTATGTGTGAGTCGGTTTGGATGTCTGTTGTTAAGCCAACAATGATGGATTTTAAACATATCATAAATAAGTAGACTTTTTAGGAATAAATGAGAAACTAGAAATCCTTCTTCATCTTGTTGCAAGGCTAAAATGGAATGAAATAAGTAATATTGAGGGTCGGTGGCCATGGCATTTGTTAACTTCCTTCCATTGCTTCCCAACCTTATTTAACCATATGACCTATGAGGGAGCCTATAAACATCTCCTAATTCTGTTCATGTCTGAGGTGCGCAGATTACTCACCCCACAAAAATACCCACATGCAGTCTCCAGAATTTGGAATATGCTCTGTTACGTGACAAAAGATGCTTTGCACAGGTAAGCAAGTTTCCAGCCATTAAAATAGGGAGGCATCTTGGTTTATGCGGATGGACCTGTCTAATCTCTAGTGGAGTGGAAGAAAGATAGCAGAAGGAAATCTCAAGAAGGCAGGAAGGGTAAGCAGGACTCCACGTGACCCACAGTTATGGTCACTGACTCTGAGGGCTGGGGTCTATGTGCAAAGATCAGATAAGAACTCACGGCAGCTCATCGCACACTCGATGGGACCATGACTGCCTGTGGGAGAAAAGACGGAGCCCTGACTGACAGTCTGCAAGAAGCCGCCTTGGTCAGTGCTGTGATCACAAAAAAAGAACTTCAACAGTTTGAATGAGATGGGGAGTGCGGTCCCTATGCCTCCAGTAAGAAACGCATTCCACACTCCACACAATCCGTCTGCATTCCTTCTACTCCTCTGCGGC
>NW_004567103.1:5196666-5216872 GCF_000260355.1 Condylura cristata | reverse complement strand
AAACCACAGAAACTCAAATTCTGAATTTTTAGAGATATTGTTACAGCAATTTCCCAGAGAAATCAGGTGGTACTCAGAGTGGTGGAGAGAGATTCATTTGTCACACAGCAGGTTTAGCGGGATAGCTCCTAAAAGTCTGAGCCCTAAAAAAGCAGAAGTGGCAGGAGCCCTAAAAAAGCAGAAGTGGCAGGACTTTATAGTGTGCATGTGGAAGTCCATCAAGGAGTAGCCTCCAGGCAGCCAACTTCGCAACTGCCTGCTTTAGTATTCCACTTCTGCCTTCTCTGATAAACTGCTGAAATTTCATCAAGATGTTGGATTCTGTCTATATAAATTCTAACTTTGCTTCATTAGCACGTGGTCAATGGCTCTCTTCAGGAGTTGACCACATTCAGTGGACACACCCATCATTTAGTGTACTGCTGATATTCTGGCTTCCAGGTGTTTATAGGTGCTCACCTGTCCCCACCAAATCATCCATGCCTGTCCCTCGACTTCCATTTCCACCAATATCACTTTTGAACAAACCATCCTTGCCTCTCACCTCAGTCACTGCAAGATATTTGTTCTCATTCAATCTATTCAACTTTGTAAACTTTGAAACTCTTTGACCTTGATCAATGAGTAAATTATATTTTAAATGTAATATATGATCTGATTTCTAATAAAGTACTTATCTATACATCTAAATCTATCCTAACTATCTAGTATCTGTCTATGCAGAGAGATTGAATGATGCACATTTAATGGTAGTTTTACAACAGTAGAATACTTGCTTAAGTTAACTTACCGAATTTTTGTACATCTGATTCTTCATTATGAACTTATATGATCTTCAAAAAAAGTAAAGTTCACCTCT
Organism: Condylura cristata; assembly: GCF_000260355.1. Classification (NCBI taxonomy): domain Eukaryota; kingdom Metazoa; phylum Chordata; class Mammalia; order Eulipotyphla; family Talpidae; genus Condylura; species Condylura cristata. Next base: position 5,216,013 of record NW_004567103.1, on the reverse strand, counting down.
CTAAAGAATCAGCATAAAATGGCATCATTTTATGTCATCCTATCCAGAATACTAAAATAATCAAGTAAAAATACAAGCAGTGTATAGTTTTTTTTATAAGTCTGTAAAAATAACAAAACCATAGTAGTGACATAACCATCCCAAGCCTTAAAATTGTCCATGCATTTTCCATACATATATACATCTGTATATATATATATGTATGTATATACATATACTCTGATTTCAGCATTGTTCTTATTGGAATTTTGAATTGATTATACTTTATTCATAAAGAACTTCTTCCAGAAGACTTTTCTCCTTCATTTTCACTGGGTGGTCACTAATCATCTTTATACCCCACCTGGTTTCCCCTCAGTCACATCTTGAATATTTTTTGCTTATATCTCATCTTTTTTTTTTTTTCTTGGTATACTACCTTATATGGGCACTAACTTCCTTGTAAATGGAAGGGTGTTTCCCTATTTCCTGCAGATCAGATCAGGGTGTTTTCCTATTTCATGCAGATATGCTTTTGAAGTTTGAATTTTAACATTTGATGCTTATTTTACACACTATAGTCTGTGAGAAATGGTTTTCTTTGAGAGTTGCAAAATAAATTGTTAGATCCTTCCAGCATCACTGTTGTATACAATAAGCCCAATGGCTGGTTTCTGATTTATTTGTGACACATGAAACTGTCCCTAATCCTTGAAACTTACAATATTGTCACTTTACCCCTTGGTTTAATTAACAGCTGAAACGATATATCCAATCAACATCCACTGGAAGGTTTGCAGTTCAAAAAGACTATGGAAAAAAATCAAAAGAAGCATAATCTATGGAAGACTTATCTTCTCGAGCAGCTTTCTTGAATCGACCAGCTACTAAATAATGAATCAAACAAGACACATTGGATCTCCTTTCTCTGGCAGATGAAAGTGCATTGAGGATGAAGTGCTGTCTTTTAAGCATGAGATACAGGGCTTGAGCAAGAACTGGCCTTATCCAGTTAATGCCAAGATATATTTCATCAATGAAGTTATGGGCATTTGGCAAAGTAATTGAAATGCTCTGGATTAAAAATGAGTTAAATTCAGCTAAAGATTAAAATCAGAACTGTACAACAGAGACGTGATGTGGGGCCCAGGATATTTTAAATGACATCAAAAGGAGCAAAAGTAAAATGGTGAAATTTACTTTCATTAATATTTTAATTAGACAATTATACATTTTATTTTTTAAAGATTTATTTATTTATGCATACAGAACTGGGGTACAGGCCAGAGGTGCAGGGGCAATGAGAGGATTCATCAGAGACAGAGTGGGGAGCAGAACAGGCAGATGGACAAAATACATTGCTGAGGGGAACAATGGGGAAACAGGAGAGGTCTGCTGCATCCTGGATCCATGGCCGGGGATCGAACTTGTGCTGAAGCAGCTATGGCTAGCTTTGCAGTGCTGCACTTTAATCCACTGCACCACCATGGAGGGCCACCGTTACACATTTTAAAATAACGATCCCTTCAACATACGATCCACATGAGAACAAAATTATTAGTGAAATAGGCACATTATTCTGTATTTACTCTAAATATTTGAAGCCCAGAGGTTTTTATACCTTCAGCACTTCTCGGTTCATGCCAACCACATTTAAAATCCTTGGTAGCCACAGGGATTGGTCAATAGCAAGCAAGATAAACAGTTATCATCTAAAACTGACAACAATGACAAATTCCTCTGCCATAAGCTCTCAGTGTTACTTTAAGACTATATATATGTTCAGGGGAAGGATGTCCTAAAGGAATTCTGCAGTCTTATGGACTCCACCCCCTACTCCAGCTTTCTGGACCCTACCCCGTACTCTCGTGACTAGAAACTACAACTCCCAGGAGTACCAGGGAGAGAACTGCAAGGACCCAATGGCAGAGCTAGCAGGAATTCTGGGACATTTTGGGGATAAATAGGGCACAATTGCATCTCGCGCTCTCTCGCCCACAATTGCATCTCGCGCTCTCTCTCGCTGGGGAAACGGCTCTCAGGACCGCATGACTTGGTGTGCTCAGTCAGCCTAGCCTTAAGGTATAGTTACTTTGTATCCCACTCTCTTTCCCTGGGTTGTTTCCTTTCCTTTCCCCTTTTGTAAATAAACCCGTTATTGACCCCTTTGTGTGTATCTGCAGTGTAACTGAATACTGAGCACACCTATTGAGCACACGGGTGAGGCCCCACAGACAGGTGGCCGAGTCCACTCTGGGCTACCCTGTAACATAGACGATGTTTCCTTTGAACTTTGTATTTAAAGCAATCACATAACATAAGAAAGGAGGAGGATGAAAGAACAGGAAGGGGGTGGTAGAGAGGAATTGGGGTGGACAGAAGGAGGAGAGAAAGGGGAAGCTTTGCCTGGTTCTCTGCACATACTCAGGCTTGTCTGGTTCTGGTTCTTGGTGATTTTCTGTAAAATTCTGGTACACATTGTATACACCGTTGGCTTAAATGAAACTGGTAAAACTATGAACATCCCACCTAGTAGAAAATCAATGAGGATTTTGTTGAATTTACCTGTATTAGCTATCAATTACCAGGAAGCGTAGAGATGGTACTCAAGAGTGTTTGTGTTTTATCGCTTGTCTGTCTTCTAGCTAAGATCAAGTGAAGAGTGTTTGTCTTTTGCTGTGGAGGACTGAAGGACAGGTTCTGGGCTGGAGGGGTTTGGGGGGCTCTTCCTTGTCAATTTCAACTGCTATGTCTGCAGTGTAAAATACATTAAAGAGAATCTGGGCAGTTGGATTACACAAAAATTGAACTGGAATCCCTGATAAGTGACCAAAGGCCCCTCCTACGGCAGTTCTCAAACTCTGGATCCAGACCAAGCCCAATGACAGCACTGAGGACCTCGCTAGAAATGCACTTAAGAGCAGCAGGGCCTCACGTTTGGAGTGGGGGTGGCGACCTGTGGCTGGCCAGCCTCCAGGTGACACCTGTGTCCACTTCATCTTTGACAATTGCATCCTAGAGCCTAGTGTCCACTCAGCTTTCATTTGTTTAAAGACAGCAGTTATGAATTTGGGTATTTGGAAAACAGTCATGTGTATTATATTATAAATTTTACTTGGGTCTTAGAATTAGTGAAAAATGTTTGTCCTTAACAGAAACCTGTATATGTTTCATGATGAGAATTCCTCATAATGTTTTGTGTTTTTTGCTTAAGTGGCTGATAATCTCAGAGTTAAGTGGAAACAGACCCTCTCAGAGTGGAAGGGTAAATAAGTAAACCCAGGTTAGGTGTCATCTGGCATGGGTAGTGCAAGTCGAAGAAAACTTGTAACACCTTCAATCATTGTTCCCCATTTCGGCCAAATTTATCAATTTCCATAGTTTAGTCACTATGTGGAAGTTTAAATTTTGGTCTGATGAAAAACTGCAATGATCATCTTTTTTTTTTTTTTACATATTTTACATCATTGCTCATTTGCTTGCAATGTTTGATTTCTCCAGTCAGTGTGGCCCCATAGACGTCCCCACACCAAGATGCTGTGAGCTGTCACCACAGACCCTGTGCTTCTCCCTGCCGTTTGGGTCTTTTCCTCCTCCTTCCCCCTGAATGTCTCCAGTTATAGTTCGCACGCTACTTTTGTCCTTTTCTCTGACTCTGTGTGTTTTCCTAATGTTCCTCCTAGAAGTGAAACCATGCCATTTTTCCTTTTCCTTCTGACTTATTTCATGAGCATAATCCCTTCAGCCCCATCCAAGTTGCTGCAAATGGCAGAAGTTTATCATGTTTGATTGCTGAATAGTGACCCATAGCATATACGGGCCACACCTTCTTGATGCAGTCATCCCTTTGGGGAAATTAGATTGTTTTAATATTTTAGCTATAGTCAGTATGCTGCAGTGATCATAGGGGTGGAAGGTGTCCTTTTGCATTAAAGTTTTTGTACCCTGGGGTAGATTCCTAGGAGTGGAATTGCTGGGTCCTATGACAGATCCTTTTTTAGTAATTTGAGGAAGCTCTACACATTTCCATAGTGGTTCGGCCAGTCTGCATCTCCAGCAACAATATAAAAGTGTTCCTTTTTCTCCATATCCTTGCCCGCATTTCTCGCTTTTAGTTTTTAACATGGGTCATTCTTTTGGGTGTGAGATGATAGCTCATTGTGATTTTGGTATTCATTTCCCTCGTTATACAGAACGACAATATTTTGAGTTATCCTAACTTAGAAGACTAAGAACTGAGCCAGACACTATGCTATGTCATAATTTATAAAAATGCATAATTTTAATAGACAAGATGGAATCTGTGTGTGATCATTTATTTTAAAATGTGGCTATCAAGCAACCAAGCACAATAGCCAATATATTAAGCCAAAATTCTAAAGTTTTACAGTTTGTACAGGGCCATCAGAAAGATTGATGATGATTAAAATACAGAAATAAGGCAGAGCTAAACAGACTGTTCTCTTGAATTCTGTATTTCTCCAAGTTTTATAAGCCAAACTTAGTATTTGGGAGCCAAAGTAAATAAATTTAATAGCAAGATACAAGGGCATAACCAAATGTTCGTTTCTCACTGCATTTATCACTCTCATCTGTGAAAATCATTTGAAACAGTGGTATAGCCCAAAATGACTAGACTCCATAACACAACTTGGTCAGAGTCTTTTTATTGAACCAAAGGGAAAGGTGTGATAGGTTACCCCCTAATTCAAGGGGTGCCTAAAGGATATTGCAGTCTCTAGGTAAATGTTAACCTGGGGTTTCTTCCCCCACACCAGTACAGGGAATTGAGAGCTGAGGGATTGTGTGTAAAATAGAGGGCAAAGAAAATGGAGGACAGTAGCGAATCTCTCAAGTCTGATCAGGCATTTAATTGTTCTGATCGAACTATAAAGAGCAGTACCAGTAAACAACATCAGTGGCTCATGAGCATGACAATGCCACTTCAAGTATTTTCTCTTGATAGATGACTAATAGTCTGTATCAACATTTGGTCCCTGGAAGCTTTTCAAGATCTTCTGTGCAGTTCCTACAAGGAGCTTGCTACTGATACAGGTCTGCCACGAAGCTGTGTTCTGTGCCTGGCCCTCCTTTCAAGTGCTCATTTTCCATCCTATTATAGGATTAGAGACCACATATCTGCATTCTGAATTATATTGTGGCACCAGGTACATAATCACCCAATGCTTCTCTAAAAAGTGTTTGGGGCTATGCCACACTTAGAAGGGTATCCTAATAATGCATACAATTCAACAGAAGCTGATTTTATTATGAATGGTGTCCTGAAATGAATCCTAACCAAGTATGTCTCTCAAGACGTCCACAATGAGAATATAAAATTTGCAAAGACATGGCCACAGAATCTCTACACTTTATTTTGGAAGATTGAAGAAGTTAAGCATATGCATTTGGTGAACAATTGATACACTGGCCCTAAATAAAGATTACTTGTCTTGTGTGTGTACACACACACACACACACACACATATCTGTATGAAGAACACACTTGAGATGTAAACCCTGTGATTTGTGAGAACACAGATGGAGTTGGAAGACATGATGGTAAATGAAATAAGTCAGATACAGACAGAGAAATATTGCATGATGTCACCCATGAGATCTAAAATATGCAAACTAATAGAATGAGGAAGTAGAATATAGTCACTAGGGTAAGGAAGGTACCAACCTTCAGCTATTTGAAGTTTGCAAATTCTGCAGATCGATAATGCAATTTAGGGATTATCACTGAGAATGCTATATACATAAAAATTTGCTAAGAAACTTTATATTAAGAGCTATTACTACAAAAGAAAACAAATTTAAAAATAAAATGCATCTGGTGGGAATACTTTGGGAGGTGATGGATTTGTTTATGGCAAAGACTGTGCATGGCTTAAAATATGTGTACTTCTTTCCAAAATCATCAAGTTAAAGGCATTAAATAGCTCTAGCTATTTGATGTCAATCATATCTCAGTGAAATGTTTTTCTTAAGCATCTGAAATTAACCCCTTGTTCTTCCATTTCTGCAATATTCTTATCTGTCTATCACCCCACTCTGTCAACCCCAAATGCATGGAGGTGTCATAAACTATGGAGTATTAATATCATGCTTCCTGCTGTTTGTAATTAGAGATCTTAGTTTCAAAATCCTGCTTCTTTGTGTTTTTGATCTTCTCTATTTAACATTTTATTCCCCCAGGTCAAGTGAATTTCCAAGACTTGGATGTCACCCACATATGTTGAACTTCCATAGGACTAAGATTGCACTCGAAGCAATGTCTGCCATTTCTTTCCTGTAACCCCAGGCTTTCTCATTTCCAGCTAACCCCTTGGGGACAACTTCCCATTAGAAACTCTGTCCATGTTTAGGAGACATTTTTGCTAGAAGACTAACACCTATCATTTTAAGGAAGCCAATACAGTGACAATACATTTAGTATGTATTTAAAAATAGACTGATTGGAGTTTCCCTGGTAGCCTAGGAGTTAAGTCTCAGCAATATCACTTCTGCAGCCTAAATTTGATACCTGGTCAGTTAGCTGACTCACATGGCGTAGCAAAACTCTATCCCCCCGCTGCTCCCTTCAGCAGTGGATTTCAGTAGATCTGCCTGTTCTGCTCCCCACTCTGTCCCTCACTCCCCACCCTCTGGCCTACAATTCAGTTCTTCTGTGCAAAATTAATAATTACATGAAAAATTTTAAAAAGACTAATTTGATTTCATCAATATAAAATAAAAAATCAAATTTCTTTGCTGATATTACCTGTGCACTTAAAGAGTTTGCCCAAAAATGCAGATAGATAGATAGATAGATAGATAGATAGATAGATAGATAGATAGATAGATAGATAGATAGAATTCTACCTATATCTTTTAGGACTTTGTAAGGTTTTAAAATTTCAAGAGCCCCAAATGAAAAATTTTCTTGGATAACACCTATTTCCTAAACTCCAAGCATTTCTGTAGCCTCTTCACCTCTACAAACATGTCATGTAATTCCCACACAAAACATGTAAGTGATTCTTTGGTCTTTCAATAAGGAAGATGGGATGAAAGACGCTAGCTGCATATCTCAGGGTTCACAGCTATCTATACCCCCACATTAGTGGTTAAAAAAAACAAGAAGAATAGGTATTATGGTGTTCCTGGGGGCTCCTACTTAATATTACCCAGGTCAAAATGCTGCTAAGCACTTTAATGTTTTGATAGCAATGTATTCACCTTCCTGCAGTATACAGTGTTCATTAAACTTGTAGAATTTAGTAACATTTCAACAACGAGTCAAAATATACATTAAAACAAGGAAAGGCACATTAAAAATTCATCATTTGTACTGCATTTTTTTAGACAGCACAATTATTCTCAAAACTTAGGAACTGTCTTAGTAATCTGAAATATCCTTTAAAAAATGTTCTTTACTCTTTGACAGAAGGTTTGAAACATATAAATAAGTACAATTTGCTTGCAGCTAGTCTTAAAAAGATTTTTGACAAAGATAAATATCATTTCAGGTTAAAAACAAAGATGTTGAGCAATAAAATAGTCTTTCTAATATGATTTATTAAAATGTCTATGCAATTTCAGGAAGGTTAATATATTCTGGGCCATATTCATATAGCACTTTATTATTTAAAATCCTAATATTTAAAATAAATTCTCTCAAACACTGCTACTCCTGTGTACCATTTAGAAATAATCAAATTCATTTAAAATTTGTGTAAGTAAGGCCCTCCCTGGTGGTGCAGTGGGTTACAGCACAGCACTAAAAAGCTAAAGCCACTTCAGCATGAGTTTGATCCCCACCCTGGAGGTGACCCACATGATGCGGCAGACCTCTCCTGACCCGCACGCTGCTCCCCTCAGCAGTGTACTTCGTCAGTCTGCCCGTTCTGCTCCCCTCTCTCTCTGGTGAAGCCTCTCACCGCCACTGCACCTCTGGCCTGTATTCTAGTCCTGTATGTGCAAATAAGTAAATCTTAAAAAAAAAAAAAATTGTGTAAGTATACCTTTACCTTTCAAATTAGTTTTTCTATCTTCATTTGGATTTTTTTGTCACAAAGTAAAAGTAACATACACAAAATTTAATGTACCAGGGTGCTCATCACAACAGGACATAAAATTTTATAAATAATAATGCAATTTCAATATCTGTATCTAAAATAGAAATAAACTTTAAATAATGAGTACACAAACTGCCATTCTAAAAACAAGTCATTAAAACTCTTAACCATCATTCATTAAACTGAAGAACTTCATACTATAATATTAAACAAAAAATGTAAGAATGTAAGTATACTCATTTAGCCATAATTAGATATTAGCTTAATGAAAATTCATCAACATGTTAAATATAGACATAACTGGATTTTGATATCATGGATGATTCAAACCTTTATTTTGAAAACCGCTGTCTTCTGTGTCAACAGGATATCACCCACAAGTGGAATCGCCCATGTCACTGTTCTGTGCTATTTATTCCAGGGAATAACAGGACTGTAACTAACCAGCAATAGACTGCAATAGACTGCTTCAGGAAGTCCCTGCAAAACTACCTAAGACCGTAATCTGCTTACCTGAACAGAGCCCAGTTACCAAACCACAGTTTACTTCTGAGGACTCATTCCTACACCGTCACCTAACAGTCCTCAGCCATCATGCCTCACACACTGGCAGGTCAGTTTCCCTTCTGAACAGCTGTGACCTAGTCCACCTCAGACAAGAAGTCCAGGTCCTGCAGCGTCCTCCCTCAATTCCCTCTGCTAAGAATAAATAGCTTCAATAACTAGTTGAGGAGGCCTCCCTGGTGGCTCAGGTGTTAGTCTCAGTGCTATCAAGCTACTTCCAGCCACTGAGGCCTGAGTTCCATCCCTGGCCAAGGAGTGACCCACAGGGCGCAGCAGACCTCTCCTGTCTTGCCAGCTACTCCGTCGGCAGTGGGTTTCAGTAGATCTGCCTGTTCTGCTCCCCACTCTGTCTCTGGTGAACCTTCTCACCCACTGTACCTCTGGCCTGTACCCCAGTTCTTGTATGCATTAATAAATAAAAACAAATCTTTAATAGTGTAATAACTTCCCTTTAGTGACAGACTGCTGATTCTTAAAAAAAAAAAATCCACAACTGACACTCTTCATCACCTTTTTATATTAAAGATGTATGCCTTATTGAGTGAGGTCTTACTTTCCTGGGCTAGATATTGCCAGCTGAAGACCCACTATCTGTGGCTATAAATCTTATAAACCTAGTGATTTGGTGAAGCACCATTCTCAATTGTTAGCATATATTAAGTAATTAAACCCTAACAGCCACAGATGGACTAGAACTACTGTTACTGACTTTTTCCCAGACATCCACAGCTGGTGCTGAGTATAATCGGTTTAGGGTCCAAGTGGCTTGGTATACAGAGACCATATTTTTCTAGAAAGAACCAAGGCAAAGAAGATTGAGGTGGTCTCCTGGGGCTGATGGTATTGGACTGAAGGACTCTGCTGTGTTTAGAATCTGCTCAGAGTCCAGAGGGGAACAGAGGGGAAAGAGTTCTGCTAAACTTTCTTTTCCTGTCTCCTGCAGCTGAGACCTCTCACCGCATGATTTAGGTCTGCAGAGGAACTTGGCTAAAATATAGTACGTATTTGGAGGCCTCCCTGCTGGTGCAACTGGTAAAAGTGCAGCACAATGAAGCTGTCTACTGCCTCTGCAGCACGAGTTCCATCCCCAGCCAGGGAGTGACCCACAGGGTGCAGCAGACCTCTCCTGTCTCCCTGCTGCTCCCCTCAGCAGTGTGTTTCAGTAGATCTTCCTGGTGTCCTCCCCATTCTGTCTCTGGTGAATCCTCTCAACCCCGCACTTCTAGCCTGCACCCCAGTATTTGTATGCGAAAATAAATTAAAAAAAAATACTGTATCTGAAGTACATTTTCATCTAAATGATCTTGTTCAAAATAGAAGACCTCCAGGTGGTACAGAGGGGTCCTTCCCAGACCTGGAGTGACACTCCCACTGGAGTGGGGTCCTCTGCTGTGGGGAGCAACCAGTAAAGGTCAGGGACATGTTGTGCAAGATCACAGGTGTATTATACACAAGGCATCTGTTTCACTCGGGGACAACATGAAGCGCCGCACACCGACTTCTTTTGTCAAGCTGTTCAGGGGAAGGATGTCCTGAAGGAACTCTGCAGCATCTTGTGGGCTCCACCCCCTACTCCAGCTTTCTGGACCCTACACACCACTCCAGTGATTAGAAACTACAACTCCCAGCAGCACCAGGGAGAGAACTGCGAGGACCCAAGGGTGGAGCTAGCAGGAATTCTGGGACATTTGGGAGATAAATAGGGTGCGATTGCATCTCCCGCTCTAGCTCAGGAAGCAGCTCTCTGGATGCCATGAACTGGTGTGTTCAGTCAGCCAAGCCATAAGGTATTCCAGTGACTTTGTATCCCGCTCTCTTTCCTTGTGTTGTTTCCTATTTCTTTCCCCTTTTGTAAATAAACCCATTATTGACCCTTTTGTGTGTACCTGCAGTATAAGTGAATTGTGAGCGTGTGGGTGAGGCCCCAGACAGGTGTCCCAGTCCACTCTACCCTGTAACAAAGCTTGAGTGTATGAACAGTTGAGTCTGTGGAGTGAAGTTGTGGGCATGTGCTAGGAGCGTAAACCAGGGCATGTGTTCCTCATAATGTGCTAGACCAGACTTAATCAATCAACAGGAACAGCAAATGTCCTTTCTAACCCAAATTGCATGTATCTAACGTTCAGACAGAAATGTCATTTATATTAAAAATGTTCACACTCTCTGAAAGTGCAGTGATCATAGTTGACATAATTTGGTGGGTTACTGGGGAAAGCTAAAAATGCACAAATAATTTTCCATATAAACAGATGGCAAGAGTATTCCCAGATCACTCAAATAATCTATAGATCATAGCAGAAAGCAATATTTTTTTTCTTTCACTTTGGATCTGCAATTCTTTCTTATTTACTTTAATTAATATACACTAGTTTACATAATCAAAACCTACATGTTGGCACTGAGAATGTGGTAAGAAAATTACAGTAAATAAATTGCAGACAGGTCTTTTATAAGGACAAAGTAGGATTTGGAAACCAACCCCTTTTCCTGTGTGCCACATTTCTCACCAAATGTAGAAAGTGAACTGTCTTCCTTCAAATGATGGATTGGAAACAAAACCCTCTTTTAAATCAAGAGTTTAGAGGCATATAATTTGGGAATCACTTCTGCCAAAGATATGGTAAATAAAGCGCTTAGCCTGGGAGGCTCACACAGTTGTGGGCCTTAGATACATCTCCATGATAATCAGAGGCAGCTGAACCACTCTCTCTAGAAACAATATAAAGTCTTTATTAATTCTATTTTTCATTCAGAGCCTTAGTGTGAGTTCTCCTTGATCAATGTTTACTCGCTCTGTAGCAAATATTAATGTTCAATCAGCATTTCTCCCGCGAGGCTCAGTGCGGACTCTTGGGGGTGGCGGCTGTTAACAGCGCGGCCATCTTGGGGGGGGTGAAACCAGGAAGTCCCTCGCGGCCACCCAGAAAGTACCCTTCAGCCCCCAGTTCAAGCACAGAGGATTCAAAGGGAGACTTGGAGCCCGTTCACTAGGGCCCACAAAATGTCCTGTTAATGTACTTCCCCCTTTTCCTGTCAGAGACCGGTGGATTCTGCCCGAGGAGTTGCACAGCAAAGTGCCTATTTGCCTTCAAAACGTTAGCTGAAAGCCCAGCTGAAACATGGAGAAATGTTGAAATTGAAAACCTTAACAAAATCCTCTATCAAAGCAAGTGTATTTTCTGGATGACTCTCAGATGAATAGAGTAAGTTCCCTGTAGTGGGTCTATTTTTTTAGCCCAGACTTTAAAAGCCACATTCTGCCAAGCAGACTGTGTTCAGTGGACCTTGAAGCATGTGTGATAAACACACGGCTCTTTCAGACCCAGCTGTTAATGCAAAATGATGGCGCTCATGAGGATCTGAAGGCGAAACACCCCTTGGACAAAGAAAAGTGAGCAATAGAAACTTGGAATGGCGGATGGCAGTCCAGAGTAATGTTGGTCTTTCAAGTGTGAGGTGGTGGGTTCGGTATATTCCCCTTGTCCAACTTTTCAAAAATGGTTCATCTTTTGAGAACCATTCTCTTTTTTAAAAATAAGTACAGAAGAATGTATTTCCTTCAGAACAAAGGTTTATCAAAATGGTCAGAAGATTTTTGAATCGCTGCTCTTATTTTAAACTATTGGAGGCCTCCTGGGTGGTCTAGGGGCTAAGTTTCACTGCTATGGACTGAGTTTGATCCCCTGCCAGTGAGATGACCCACGTCTGATGCAGAAGACCTCTCCTGTCTCCCCGCTGCTCCCCTCAGAAAGGTGTATTTCAGTAAAATGGACTGCTCTTCATTTTGCCTCTGGTGAATCCTCTCATGCCTCACACCCCAGTTCTTCTACACAAAATAAATGTGTGTGTATGTGTGTGTGTGTATGTATTTTTCACACTATCTGAAAGTATCAAATAAATAAAATAAAATAATAACCCATAAAGGACTTCCTGATATTGGTCCTGGATTCTGAATCAGACTGTTCAGGATAGGTAGAAGTAGAAACATATCATAGGTCTAACCCCAATTTAGACGGCAAAAAAAAAACAAAAATGATTGTGTTGAGAAAACAACATGTAAAACACACATCAAAAAAAAAAAATCCTAACAATTTATTGTGAAGTGTGTCTACACATTTTTATTTGCAGATGCAAATGGGCTGTCACCTTATGTAGTCCTTGAATTCTCTCTGTCCTCTTCATTAAATCACTCTAAGTGTCAGAAATAGATGACAAATATATAGTAAGATACTCAGCAACATTCAGGAAGAGGTCCATTAAAATCAGTCATTTTCATTAACAGTGATATTGAGTAACTTTTTCATTTTGGGGGGGAAATGAGTTCAAAATTGTTCTTAAACTATTTATACTGCTGAGGGGAGCAGCAGGGAGACAGGAGAAGTCTGGCTGGGGATCGAAGCAGGTTGCAGTGGTGATAGCATTGAGATTTAACTCCTAGGTCACCAGAGAGTCCCGAAGTTCAAAACTTTTTACTCATAGTTCGTGTAAACAGCAGGTCATAGAAAATGAAAAAAAAAAATCCATCTATATATTTTATTGTATTTTTTATTAAAATGCAGATGTTACAACACCATGTCTACCACCAAAGCCCCCATAATCCTCTCCCCTACCCCAACACTCCCTCCCTTCTCAGTCTTACTTCCCTCTCTCATCCTTCAGAAGGGGCTAGGAAGTGTAAGACATAGTGACTAATAAACCCTCTTTAGTTTTTTAACTTGAGGTATTATTTCTCTGTGTCTTCTAGCAAACTGTCTTTTGATGAAATAAATATACTCACTTACTAAACTTTATGCCATAAAACTTGAGCCAAATTGTAGATACCATTTTCTTCATAGAAAATGCCTTCGTTTCTCTTATCCTTTCCAAGAGTTTGGCAATCAGCTCATTTGAGAATAAGTAAATGGCATCATTTGGGGAAATAAACAACAGAAAAGGCCAAAGCCATAGAGTGCAAATAAACAGATTGGTTCATCTTTATTTTATACTTTTTGCAACAAAAATGGCTGTCAAAATCAGGGTTGGGTAGATGTGAGCCAAGGACTGCAGATGCTCAGGCTGGTAACCACCCATCCAGAACATTCAGACCTCGGCACCTCTCCCGCCCTGGGGGGCTTGGTGGAGACCCAGCTGTCAGTGGCTCCAAAGCCATCCAGACATGCCGAACTGTGCAATTGTAGGTGACATTTTTCTCTCCTGTCTCTGGCTCCCACCACCGGTTACTATAGAACTGAATGGCTTAATGAGGTTCCAGGGGATGATTTTTACTCTGCTACACTGACAGTTGATTCTCGTTACTCTCTTGGTCTCTGCTCACACTGTTTTTTGTCATGTGTGGCCATTGTGTTGATTATGTAAAGTGACAGGGAATGAGTTCCAGAGCCACAGACATCCCAGGGCTGGGGATAGCAGTCATTGTTTGGATATATAGCAATGTGGCTACTGTTCCATCACTATGGTGAACACGGTGGGTGCAGCCCAATCAAATAATAGTAAGCAGTTCTGTTAACCCTATTATGACAAGCTTAAAAATCGCAACTTGTGCACTTACTAAAAAATAACTTCTGCAGGAGATACTTTAAATTAAAGGTGTTAACCTTTGATGCTTAAATGGATAAAACAAAGTTAAGATCAAATTTACACAGTTGATAAAATCAACTTTTGGGAAAAGGACCATTTAAGTGAATGCAAAGTTAATGTGTGCTACGTATTTCACTTCAGACCCTGAAATCCAAGTATATGTGGCCCCAACAAATAGTGAAATTGATCTTAGTTTTCTTGTTTTGCCCCTCAAAAATCTAATGAACTCATCAAATTCTTAGTTGAATGTCAAAGGAATACTTTAATATTCCCACTTATTACGGCTTTTTCCATGCTGAAAACTACCAACTCTACATACTCTGTGATAACAGAAATAAACTTAGACCAATCAGCACGAGTCACTTTATAATTACATTTCATTTGTCAGGGTTTAGTGGAATGCACACTTTCTTCCTGTGCAGCAGGAAGGCTATTCCTCCAACAGTCACAGGATGCACAGAAACTGAAATTTCTCTGCAGGAAGACAGCACCATCTCTTCATCATTCCAACTCAACAGAGTCCATAATGAAGCCATCTCCCAGGCACGAGCCAATTTCTCTTCATGGCTTTTTTTTTCAAATTCTAGTAGTTTCTGAAATAAAGTCTTTACTCTCCCTATACTTGGTGTATGTTAAAGATAGAGGCAACTTTACAAAATCCTGGTCAATTTACTATTTACTATTTTTTACAATTTATTATTTTTACAGTTTACAATTTACTATTTTTTTATTGTATTGTAGCCTTTATTAGTGCAACATCCCTCCAGCTTAATCTTCAAATGCAATTGTTGCCATGACATTTACTTTCTTGTTGTTAGAGCTACATCTATCCCCGCTCTGTCTCTGGTGAAGCCTCTCACCGCCCCTGAGCCTCTGGCCTGTACCCCAGTTCTGTATGTACAAATAAAATAAATCTTTTTTTTTAAAAGAAATTGCTATTTGAGGATCATAGAACATGAAATATTTTAACCAAAGGATGTGGATATTTGTAATTTTTTTTAATTTAAAAAAAAAATTTAAAGATATATTTATTTATTTATACAGAACTGGGGTACAGTCCAGAGATGCGGAAGGTGAGAGGACTCACCAGGGACAGAACAGGGTGCAGAACAGGCAGATCGACGAAGTACACTGCTGAGGGGAGCAGCGGGCGGGTGAGGAGAGGTCTGCCACGCCATGTGGTCACCTCCGGGGCAGGCGGGGATCGAACTCATGCAGAAGTGGCTTAAGCTTCTTAGTGCTGTGCTTTAACCCGCTGTGCCACCAGGGAGGGCCCTATTTTTAAATTTTTATAGATATAATTTCCTTTGCTGTGGAATTGTATGTTTGTCTTTAATCAGCTTATTTGAAATAAGAATTGATTTGCACTAATTACACAGATACTTCAAAAACATTTTTTTTTCTAGTATGCCAAAAGCTAATGTTCATATACAATTTTACTGAATGAAGTGTGGATGTGTGGATTCACTTGAATAATTATCCACTCAGGAATGTGCCAGGTGTGCCATTCCACCCAGCTGGCAACTTCTGGTCATCATTCTCCAGAGGCAGAGATGTGGCCAAATCACTCTGGGCTTCTCCTTTTCCCCAGTCTCCCCACTATCCTCACCTCTCCAGGCACCAGCTTTCCCTTAACTGGACCCTCTCTGCCTACAAACTGCCAGGTTAGTTCAGTTGTGCTCCAGGCATTGAATCATCATATTGATTCCACCTTGTTCAGGTGAAGGAGACAAAGCCCAAGCTGAATCCACTTTCTCTGGTTCTAAGGGCCAAATGCATAATGGGGTAAAGGTGCTAAGAAAAAATAAACATCTATTTATTATCTTTAAAGATTGGTAACCAAGGGTATAGAATTCAAGCATGAGAGTTTAATAACTTTTAAGTAACTGAAGAAATAAATTAGTTCTTAAAATACTTATTGGCTTCTTCTATTGGTTATAGCATTTTTACTTAAAAAAGCATCTATTCAGTTAATTAATGATGATGGGTAAAGATGATAAAGAATCTCTCTTGTAATTAAAAAATGATAGAAAATTATTAAAAGCTAAATTTAGTGTACTTTATCAATCATAACAATCATTGATGTTATAGTATATAATAAGCCATATGCAAAATGATATAGTAATATCCAAATATAAGTAAATATAAATATGTATTAAATATATTAATATAGCCAATATACATTTATATATGAATATATATTTAAATATAAATATATTCATAATATTTATAGTCATATTTAGTATATGATAAGCCATATGCAAAATGTTATAGTAATATCCGAATACAAGTAAATATAAATTTGTATTAAATATATTAATATAGCTAATATACATTTAAATATAAATATATTTATAATATTTATTGTCATATTTAGTCCTAGCCTGAAATATTGTTATTTCAAGTCACATTCTAAAATTATGAAGCTGACTTTGATACCAAAATGTTCTAAATTATATAAAATCTATAACTTGAATATTTTGCGAAGTTATGATTTCTATAAAATGGTTGCAAGTCCTACAAAATGGGGATAAGTTGAAGGTTAGAATTAAATCTAAACAAAAATGCCTGCATCTTTCTTTGATGTGACTCTCATGTTGCTTATGGTAGTTTGAACTTTAAAGGGCACACTTGGAGAGAGGAAATGTGTGGACCGGAAACAGTAAATAAGGAAAAGGGAAAAATCACTGGAGTGGGATGGAGTGTGTAGTAAGTGTGATTTATAGGTTAGGAATTATGAACTGAGTGACAGGAGAGGGAGCACACTCCTTGTCTGCTTAATTATCTATGCTGCAGAGTTGGCTTTTATAGGCAAGACTGAGGAAAGCACGTTTAACAGTTTCCAGGGTAATTTTGTAGATACTTGAGAGCAGGGTATTGATTGCCAAATAATTAAAAATATAGCTTTGTAAGAATTCTGAATTGGGGAAAATAATCATAGTGGTCTGCTACTTTCAGTGTAATAAATACAATAGTCAGGACACCTGGTATCCTACATCATCCCAAATTAAATGGTCAAGTGGAAGTTACTTCATCACCCTGGGCCTCAAGCCTTTTGGACATATTCACTCGCAACTCTAAAATCCTATGATTATTTGGTTCTATTTTTGTCTTGAAGACTTGGGTTGATCCCAAGTATGAAGCAATCTTCCTCTATATCTGGACATAATCACAAGACGACATGTTACCTTAGTTAGGAATGTAACTCATCATAACTGAAGTAATGTATTCATCCCAATGAGCCCATACACCATTAGTAAGTAGCCAATTAACAACCTTACAAATGACATTCCCAAATGAATAACAAAAATGGTGCCAGAGAACATGTCTACCTCACCTACACTCTAGCTGTTAACTTGTATCTTATATGTACTTCAGGCCAATATAATCAACATTTATTTAAAAACCTAATATTAAACTGCAATTATTGAACAAATGGTCTGAGTGCCTCATCTTTCTAACCCACACCACATTTTCACTTTTTCATAAAATCCTTTTTTTTTTCAATATTCTTTCATTGTTATCTGACTATTATTGCTAGACCAATATTCCAGAAGGAAGAAAATATAATTTCCATTAAATCTTCACATCTTGTCTAGATTATTTCCAGTTGAAAATATGTTGTTGTTCAACTTTTTGGAGACCTAAAGTTGATTTTGATATTTATAACTTCATATGATGAGAACGTGGAGCCCAGGGAGGAGGCCAGAAGAGATACTTCTTCATAATTACATTCTAGAAGAGATGACATTTATAAGGAATAACATTCTAGAAGAGATAACATTTAAATACCTCATACTTATCAAAACCTAGAGTTGGTGTGGATTTAATAATCATCCAGCTCATTGATTTTATTCTACTGATTAGAATGTTGAGGCTTTTAGCTAATTTGTGCCATTCAAGTTATATTTCCACTATATGAAATACCCTTTAGAGTTACTTTGAAGTTATTATTTGGTTACTGTTTCAATGTTGTCCTTTGATCATGACTGATTCTGCACTAATGGAAAACTCCAATGAAAAAATATTTACGTTTACAATTTCTTCCATCTCCATACTCCTGTTTATTTAAAGGCTTCCCTTCACTTATTATCTTTATTTTTTGAATCTCAGATTAACAGAATTAGATTGATCATAATCTTTTCATTGTGAACTTGCATCTTCTGTGTTCATTGAAAAGAACTGTATTGAAAAATATTTTGTTTTATTTAAGTAATATCATTGCATTCTTGAATCCAACATCAAACAGGAAATTGACATTATCCATCCATATGATATATTTTCATATAAATGAAGTCATATAACATGTGTATCTATCTTGTTTCACTTAGTTACATGATTCATCTATGTCATAAGAGGTGCCAGCATTACATTCTATTTTATGGCTGAATAATATATCTTTATATGGAATTAACAAATTTTATGTACGTGTGGTGTGTTTCCAATTTCTGGCTATTATGAATAGCCAGAATATTAATATTAATGTTAATATTTTTGTGGTCTCAATGCCTTTACTCTTTTCTGGTATATATCCAGAAATGGAACTATTGCATTATATGATAACTATAACAGCTTCAGGAACTATCAGACTTTCCAAAGTGACTATATCATTTTACACCTACACCAGAAGTGGATGATGTTTCCAAAAAAAGGAAGAAAGAGAGGAAGGAGGCATTAGTGCATGAAAGAGGGGTCACCAGGGGCCGCAAACCGTTAAAGGGTGCACATTCTATAAAGGATTCTGCTACCCATGTGTACAAAAGCAAAGGAAGTATGTATGCCCTTAGTGTGACAAATTTTTCATAGAATTAGTGTTGGGGAGAAAGAGAGAAGAGAGGAGGGAGGATTTCAACTATCAGCTTTCAAATTTTAGTATTGCTCATCTCCTTGTGGACAAAAGCTTATCCAAATAGGGCCAGCCCAAAGAAGTCTCAAAATCTTGCTACATGTCTAAGATACCTTCTGTTGGGGAGCCATAAAAGAAAATTGGTTAGCCAGATCATAGAGAGATGGGAAAGAAGAAAACTCAAAACTCAACATATACCACATAATCCATATAAAGTCAAGATAACAGTGACTGTTCTCCACCAAGGAGAGTCACCATGTATCTCATACATGTTTCTCTTTCAAATATTCTTTTTTCAAGTATCTCTACATCTTTCCT
>NW_004567103.1:5167826-5196531 GCF_000260355.1 Condylura cristata | reverse complement strand
TCAGAGGTGCAGGGGCAGTGAGAGGATTGACCAGAGACAAAGTGGGGAGCAGAACAGGCCAACTGATGAAGTACACTGCTGAGGGGAGCAGCGGGTGGGCCAGGAGAGGTCTGCCGCGCCATGTGGTCACCTCCAGGGAAGGTGGGGATCGAACTCATGTGGAAGTGGCTTAAGCTTCTTAGTGCTGTGCTTTAATCCGCTGCGCCACCAGGGAGGGCCCGGCATTCTGAGATTTATAAGCCAACACAGCTGCATCTGAGTGAGGATGGGGAAAACGGTGCCAATTAAATGCCCTGCAACACTCCACCCTTTACATGGAGATGATTGCAGGCATCTATGGGAGAAGGGACAGATGGAAGGAGGGTGAAAGAAGAGGAGGAAAGAAGGGAAGGAGAGAGGAAGTGTGCTTCAAATTTTTATGAGTTTAGACAATTTTTTGTACTGATTTTGGGAGCGTTTTACTTCTCTTTTGTTGGAAAAACATTCATCATGCTTGGAGTTCAAAATGAAAATGTAATGTCCCATTAAATGGGAAAATGGAGCACTACTTATTTCACATCATTAAACATCCTAATGGCAAGAGTATTGTTACATTTTAATTTTACCTATCCATACTTTGTACAATGAAGTTTGTTAAAGATAACTGAAAAAAGAAAGAAAGAAAGAAAGAAAGAAATATCTCTCAGAGCTCTAAGCTAAAACCCCAACACTATAACTTTGGATGAGCCATCTTGACCTTTGCATCCAAGTGCTTTATCTAAGCATGCAAATAACAGTATTTTTCAGTTACTTTTAGTGATGTAGTAACAATGAAATGAATGCATACATGGAAAGCTCTTTATAAATTAGAAATATGATTTAAATGTAATTTTTGTTTTGGCAAAGTTAGAGTTAATGTCTTTTTTGTATTACATTTCACAATTAGTCCAATTCTGTATTCATGTTCAGCACATATTTTTCAATTTATCACACAGAAATGCCAAGTAGTACATGATGCTCTATCAATGCATATATTTGCTGTTTTTTTATATTGATTGGAAATCTTCTTGTCAACATAATAATGCCAGAATATAATTAGAATGGCATTCTTTGTTTTTTGAATAGTATCTATTAATATGGATATGCTATGTATTTAAAATATAGATTACAGTACAAAAAAGGACATAAATCTTAAAAATATTGTACTTTTTTAAAAGTAACAGAAACAAATTATAGCTAAGGTTTAAAAATTGATGTTTTATTTAATTAAATATAACTGGGGCCATAGACTTCTTAGATGTCGACTTCCCAAGTCAAATGAATCTGTACCTTCTAAATGACCTATCTGACAGGACATAAACTGGTTCCTCTCTTTTTTATAAAAAGAAAGATTTAATAAAGTTAAAAAAAAGACATTTTGTCTTCTTTAGGTATGATGATACAAAATTTGACTTTTTTTTTTTAAATATTTATTTATTTGTGCATACAGAACTGGGGTACAGTCCAGAGGTGCAGGGGCGGTGAGAGGATTCACCAGAGACAGAGTGGGGAGCAGAACAGACAGACTGATAAAGTACACTGCTGAGGAGAGCAGTGGGCGGGTCAGGAGAAGTCTGCCCAGCCATATAGATCACCTCCGGGGCAGGCGGGAATCGAACTCATGCGGAAGTGGCTTTAGCTTCTTAGTGCTGTGCTTTAACCCACTGCGCCACCAGGGAGGGCCAAAATGAGACTTCTTAAAGTTGGTTTGACTAGAAGTTTATGAATAATTTATATATGCATTCAGTTGAAGTTTTCAGATCATCTGTGGAATGTTCATGTAATGCATATTCACT
This sequence comes from Condylura cristata, assembly GCF_000260355.1. Taxonomy (NCBI): domain Eukaryota; kingdom Metazoa; phylum Chordata; class Mammalia; order Eulipotyphla; family Talpidae; genus Condylura; species Condylura cristata. The sequence goes on along the minus strand of NW_004567103.1, from coordinate 5,194,717 downwards.
TAGGAATGCAAATTATGTTGTTTATGCATACTCTTCCAGGAGCAAATATTAATGCAAAGGCTTTGCAATTATTGTTTGTTTTAATCTGACAGCAATCTAAGGATTCTAAAATGGGATAGTGTTTTGTCTTGTTTTATTTTTCATATTGAACTCCTGGTCAGTTCATTGTTTTCACCATTAAAGCCAATATTTTATTTTTATTTATTTATTTTTTTAAAAGATTTATTTATTTAGAAAGCCAATATTTTAAAATTTTCAACAATGATCTACCTAATAATAAGTATTGAATTAGATCAAAAGCACTTATTAATTTTCTATTTATTGATATATTTGGGTTGAATTAAGAAAAATCTTCACTTTTTTGACATATTATATTAAAATACTATAATGGAAGAGATTGTATAATTACCCACCTGGATATAAGTTATTTTATAATTTTCATCAAAGCTTTCTTGGGATACTTTTCACATACACTAACGCTCATAGTAGAGCAGTGACTTTGCAGGTCGAATTGACTCTCAGCGACAAACAATTTTGTCTATAAGCTCATATGTCTTGTTTTATCATATTAAATAAGTATGATTATGTATTTTTTAAAGATTTATTTATGCATACAGAACTGGGGTATAATCAGAGGTGCAGGGGCAGTGAGAGGATTGACCAGAGACAAAGTGGGGAGCAGAACAGGCCAACTGATGAAGTACACTGCTGAGGGGAGCAGCGGGCCAGTCAGGAGAGGTCTGCCACACCATGTGGTTACCTCCGCGGTGGGGGATCAAACTCATGCTAAAGTGGCTTTAGCTTCTCAGTGCTGTGCTTTAACCCGCTGGGTCACCAGGGAGGGTCTGATTGTATTTTTTATGTGAAACATTACTTTTCTCCTTGAAAATGTATTTTGTACTGAAACATACTTCTAAGTCTTTTGCACAATAAATTGACATCAACACCCCAGGAGAGTGCAATTTTCCATCCTTGGCAGATAATACATAGGAATCTAAAACAGGGGAATAACAATTGCACAAAGTATACATTCTTTGTGATTCCGTGTTATAAATGGTGACTATAAGATACTCTTCTACACTAAATGCAGTGGTCCACAGACTGAGAATTTGTGCATGTTGGACTTTGTGTTTTTAAGATTTATTTATGCTTACAGAACTGAGGTACAGGTCGCAGGTATAGTGGGTGACCTGAGAGATAAATGAGCAAGCAATTAATTCCACCTCTAGGTTAAATTCTGATTCACAAATTACCTTTCATGTACTGCATGTTGTTTCTGGGAAGACTATAAAGCAGCAGTTTTGGTGACCTAACATGCCCCAGCTTCTTCAGAGGAACAGTAGATCTGAGATCCCCTCAGGCAGTTTTGAGCCCCATAATTTACTTGATCTCCACCATAATTTTCTTTTCCGATTTCCTCACTTTTTATTGAATCTATGACCTTTTAATCTCTCCGATGTTTACCAAAAACCTTGACTCTTCAAATGATTGCTGCAGCTTCCCACTACTGGCAAAATACTGTAATGGAATTTTAAGAAGTATAGGAATGAAGTGAGACCACTACCTGCAAGAAATTGACAGTCTAATGGAAGGAGTTGATATTGGCTAAGTTCACAAAAAAATTAAATAGCTCCAAGGAAATTAAATAATAATTGAAGGCAATAGAGGTGATGTCAACAGACACTCATTACTGATACATCCAAATTGAGCCCTCTGTTAACTTGGATAAAAAGACATTTAGGGGCCCTCCCTGGTGGCACTGCTGAGGGGAGTCAGCAGGTGATATAGGAGAGGTCTGCTGAGCTGGGATGTGGGTCACCTTCCTGGCTGGGGATAGAACTCATGCTGCAGTGGGTGGTGATAGATTGATAGTACCGACACTTTAATCCCTGTGCCACCAGGGAGGCCTGAGACTTTTTCTTTTAAAGTGATTCTTTCCACATCTCTCTAAGTACTTGGAATTCCATGCATACTATTTGAAAATCTTCTTTGTGGAGGAATCATAATAATTGCACTTTCTATGTGTCATTTGATTCAATTCATGCTATTAATAAATGGATGGTGGATGACAACATAAGAAAACAGGAACACCTCAAGGCTAGTATATTATGTTCAATAAATATAAAAAAGTGTGTCCACATATAGGCAGAAGCTCAAAAGTAACCATTGAATTAAACCGCAAACTTACTTTATTGTGACTCCCAGTATTAGTGCAATAAAGGGAAAAAATTGAAACATCATAACTTGCTTAGCAAGGTATTTAATAAAACATGCCATTTTCCTTAACCAACTCACTGGAGAAATAAAGGCTGTAAAGAAGCTGAGGTGTGTGGATTTGTTGGTGGTGGAATAATCATGGCAGATGGAAGGTATGCACCTGTCTTTATCAAATCTGTGGATGAGCCCAGCTTGAGATGCAAGTGTAAGTCATCGTGTGACAGAAGACATGTCCAAAGAGTTCTCAGCAACTGGACCAGAAGTCAGCATTTACCCCATAAAATTGAACAAGAATGGGTATGAAATTTTTCACTGTAATTCTGTTTGAACTATACAGCTATGAAGGGAAGGGAGAATACCTGTCTTTGAAGCAACTCATGTGATAATGCACCTCAGGTTCTGACAGACAGCACCATTAACACGAGACAGTGGTGACGACGAGACAGTGGTGACGACGAGACAGTGGTGACGTGCCTGCAAGGATTGTTAACAGCTTCCTGGGTTACCCAAACAGAAGCCTATGGTTGTTTTATGTGAGTCACTGAAGTGTGGAGCTCAGAACTACTGTGGATTGTTGCTAAAATGCCAATTCTTGGGTCCCAGCGATGTCTACTGAATCTATTCAAAGACCTGTTCATGATGCTGATGCCCTGGAATCTTGTCTTTAAAAGGCTTCCCACTAAATGATAATATTAATCTGCACCATCACTTTATTAGTTATACTGACATGTTTGTAAAATTCTTTAGATCAAGCATTCTAATTAATCTTACATGTAAGATCTTTCCTTTCTGCCTTCCTTTCTTCTTGCTTTACAGTCTCCTCACCTTTCTAAATATCTCTTCTCTGCCTTTCATCATGTATTAAATAAGACTTGAACATGGAAGATATTTTCCTTGGTGTTACGGAAATTAAGAATAAATAAACTTAAGTCCTGCTCTCAGGCCATATATCTACTAAGTGTGTGTGGGTTGGTGGGTATTAACATCTCTCTATAAACAGTGGTAAGAGAATGAAGATGCCTTAGGACATGGACCAATGACTGCATTCCAAAAATGCAAGTGAGAGAGCTTACAAAAAAACACTCATCTCTTGCCTTGTCTTCATAGAAGATATGTTCTTCAACTAGGAGATCACTGCCAGAGGAAGTGAAGAGGCTCTTGGGCAACAGAACCCTTGTTCAATTCTCCTCAGCTTCCCTCCATCCCCACCGCTGCCTGATCCTCTTGTCACAAATACCAAAGTCATAGAATCTCTTCCACAAGTACAGCTCACCCCGACAAGGTTTGACATTGTTCAAAATTATACTCCACCAGCTTCAAAATATTAACAATTAGACAAAAAGTGGAATATATACCTCATGGAATGGAACTCAGCTATTAAAAAAAAAGAGATGAAAATAGTGTCTTTTAGGGCAAAATGAATGGGTCCATCTTGAGGCGATTACACTGAGTGAAATAAGTCAGAAAGTCAGCCCTCCCTGGTGGTGCAGCGAGTTAAAGCGCAGCACTAAGAAGCTGAAACCACTTCCGCATGAGTTCAATCCCCGCCTGCCCCGGAGGTGACCACATGGCGCGGCAGACCTCTCCTGACCACCCGCTGCTCCCCTCAGCAGTGTACTTTGACGATCTGCCTGTTCTGCTCCCCACTCTGTCTCCGGGGAATCCGCTCACCGCCCCTGCACGTCTGGCCTATACCCCAGTTCTGTATGTGAAAATAAATAAATAAAAATAAAATTAAATTAAAAAAATAAAAGAAATAAGTCAGAAAGTGAACGACAGTGATAGGATGAGTTCACTCACTTGTACAGTACAATAACCAAAGTAACAAAATGAATGAAAAGAGCAGAGAGATTTCTAAGACCTACAGTGGGAAGGGGAGAGGGGAGGTGGAGGAGCAGAAAGAAGGGGATCTGGTCTCGGCACTGGCTACTTGGTGGCAGGCCAGAGAAACATGCACAGATGGTTGGGTGATGTTGTGCTCCCTAAATTATACGGTTATGTAAATTTCAGGGAGCAGATGAACCTCCTGAGGGACCGATGCTTCCCCGGGGCTAAGATGGGTCTGTGGTGGTACAGAGAGGAGGTATCTTGCTATTCCGTGCAAGACGCGTCTGTCCACAGTATCAGGTCATTTCCAGTAGATCAAACTCATAGGTGGACGATGTCCTGTGGCAAGCAAAACCCAGCCACCTTGATCATCGAGGCAAATGAGATGCAAACACACACATCCACACACACACATCCACACACTAACCACCCCCATGCCTCCCTAAGCCTCACTCTCTCACACATCATCAACATAGTCCATGTTAATGACCTGAATCCAGGTAGATAAGGCAGAGGTGTTTGGGGTGGAAATCTTGTAAGTTCAGGGAAGCACACAGTGGGAGCTGTTCCCGCCAGGACTATGCCCAGGGTGAGGGGGGCAGAGAGGCGGTACTTGGGCCCTGCGTGGAATGGCAGCATGTAAGTGTCAAACAGTGGCTTCGTGGAGAGTTGCACCTGCAGACTGTTTGGTGTTCAGCTGCTGTTTCCATGCATTTTTTAAAGTCTCTCTGCCTAGGGTCAGTGGTCTAGTGGTTCAGAGAAGGTTCTAGAAGGGCCACCTAGGGCGTGCCCCTGGGCTGCTGCCCTGGTCCCTTTGTCCATACTTCCATGTGATGTCATGTGATTTATTACCCCCAGGTGGGCTTTTGCTTTGACATGTCATATTTGTCATAGTTATTTCATTCATAACTTACTAAATAGTGTAACTCTTTGAACTATATAATGTTCTCATCAGGTGGAATCTGAGAGCCTACATTTCTGACAAATTCCTGAATATTTCATATGCTGCTGTTAGAAAAATATAAAAATATATAATATACATATTAATAATTTTAAATTAAATGGGGATATAAACCACAAATCAGCTAAGAGTTGAAATGTCACCTTGACAAATAAGCACGATTCAGATGCCAAGAGTGTATCAAGAGCAAGATTTTTTGATTTTTAGTATTTGAAGTATAAGATGGAAAAATAGAGAAAGTCATATATACTTAACACTAACTGAGAAACGTTGCCACAGTTTTTTTTTTTTTTTTCTTTTTCTTCCAGGATAGTACTGAAGCTACAGTTAATTGCATTTCTGCTGCTACAAAAAAACCTTTTCCATGCTCCAATGATTCACGAATCTTCCAGTATGTGTTTTTATTAGGTGACACCTTTTGTTGACAATGACTGGGAATGCCTCCAGAGGAAACAAGACATCCAGGTGTCTGGGTTTGGCTCATATGTCAGGTCGGTCCCATTGTGCATTGGGAAGTGATTATTATTTTGTGAAGTGGCTATTGACAGGCTTACATTCCAGATCTTACTTAGAGTGTGCAGAAAATAAATGATTCAAAAAATCAAAATAGATCATCTGGATAATAATATTCCTCAATTTAAAACAGTTTGTGAAATGAAGAAATGTACCATGCAAATGAGAAGCAATTTTAGCCTGGAAATGTTCTGCCTCATCACCACTAATTGTTATTTGAATGTTTATTAGTAAGATGAGAAACTCAAATCTGCACAATATTGGAAGGAAAAAATGAGTTCTATTTTAACAAATGAGATAGAATTGTTAAATTCTATCTTTTTCTGTTTAACCAAAAAAAAAGGGGGGGGGAGCCTTTGAAATACTTATTTTAATTTTAATGAAAACAGTTAAGAAAATCTTTTGGAAATTAAAAAAAAAGCACGTGGAAAAGTCATGGATTTGACTTTGAACAAACAGATGAACAATCTTTATCTTTTAAATCACCCCTCTTTGTGAGACTATTAGAAATAAAGTCATAGTAAGGACTTCAAAGCCTCAGATAACAGATTAATAATTCTTCCAACCCTGGATAATAAATGCGACCCTTTTAAAATTTAGTCAGTAGAAATTATTACTTTAAGTCCATTATACACTAAACATGAAAAGAATGCACCTTTGGTCTTTGTATCTTGGGAATATTGCTTAGGCCCTAGTACCTTGTCTGCTTTTTTTTTTTTTTTTTTTTTTTTTTCATGATCTGAATTCTGGTGTATGAGATCAATTTAAATATGGTACACACAAAAAGTCATGAGACATTTTCTGCTTTGTAATAAATAAGGCAGTGCCAACTATTACTCATTAGTAGCTTTCTTAAGGTAAGCTATCAATTCTGCCCTTTCTGACTTCTTCTTAATGCCAGCGAAGATCATTTTTGTTCCAGGGATGTACTTCTTGGGATTCTCCAAATACTCCATCAGTGTGTCCTCTTTCCAGGTGATGCCTTTGTTCTTGTTAGCATCTGTGTAAGAAAATCCAGGGGCCTGACCTGTCTTTCGCCCAAAGAGACCATGAAGATTTGGCCCAGTTTTGTGCTTGCCTCCCTTTTCCACAGTATGGCACTGAGCACACTTCTGAACAAAAATCTTCTTGCCCTTCTCAATGTCACTCATTTTTAAATCGCTTTGGTCGCGGGCGACACGAAGGTTACCGTTCCCAAGCCGGACGTCCCGCTCTTTCCCTTGTCTGCTTTTAATAAATGTTTTGTCTGCTTTTAATAAATGTTTATGTCATTAACACATTACTGCATGATCACTGGAACATGCTAGGAATTACAAGAAAATAAAAATAAAATAGAAGTTGGCAAACATTCTTTAAAGAGACAGAGAACCCATATCTTAGGGTTTGTAGTTCATCGGGTCTCTGCCATAAAGACTCAACTCTTTGTTTCCAGAGTGAAGCCAGCCCTAAATCAGCAGCGAAAGGGTGCAGTTGTATTCTAATAAAATCATTGACAAAAATCAAGCTGCAGGTATTTTCTTCAAGAAGGTGTAGTCAGTTAAGGGAATTATTAAAATGAAGATGGCATGGTCAGTATTCAGAAAGCTGCTATTCAGAAAAACTGATAACTGGATAGAGAAATGAAGAGAAAAATAGAACCTTCAAAAAAAAAAAGTTAGCCTTTTTTTTTACATTGGTGTTCATTATTGTACACTATTTGATTTCTCCCCTCAGGTGTGGTGCCCAGAAGTCTCCCATCACCACATCACCCATGAATCACCACAGTGATTCGCTCCTCCCCTCTTTTGGCCATCTCTTTCCTCCTTCCTTATTGGATGCCTCAGGTCTGTAAATTGCCTGCAAGTTTTGCCTACTTTTTTTATTTCTTCCGTTTCTCTATATTTTCTATGAGTGAAGCCATCTGTCATATTTGCTTTTGGACCTGTTTAACTGACCATCACCCCTTCACACTCCATCCATGTTGCTATGAATGGCATGAGCTTTTCTTTTTTGCTCACTGAGTAGTATTCCATTGTGTGCATGTACTTCATCTTCTTGATCCATACATCTGTTTTGGGACCTTTGGGTTGTTTCCATATCTTAGCTATTGTGAATAGTGCTGTAATAAACATAGGTGGGTGGGTTTCCTTTCAAAATAATGTTTTTGAGTCCTTTGGGTAGATTCCTAGGAGTAGAATGATTGTTAGGGAAGAGTGAAGGGCTAGGAGAGCGCTCGACTCTCATGCTGGGAAGCACAAGGCCCAGGGTAAGGGGAAAGCCAGGGGGCACCCTGGACCCCACTGCTCTGTCATGGAGGTGCTGGTGTCACCAAAGGCTGGCAGCTAAAGATGTTCAGCAAAATGTTTTCTGTGTGGTGCCAGCTCAGTGAACTTTCTGTTATAGTTTACTACTGGGAATGGAGGAGCGAGCTACTCTTGAGCTTTGTCTAGGTTCCAGCCATGCACTCCACTCAATATTTTGTGGCAGCCATTTTGTTCCCCTTGATGGTCTGCTCAAATTATCACTGCCTCCTCTTCACTAAGTACCGCACCTGGGCATGGCTCTTTCCCTGGTAGTGACCCAAGCCTTCTTTTCTGAAGAGGCTGTGTCACTAATAGTATTGTTATTGCTCTTATTGTTATATGAGGGAAAAAAATGTATGAAATTCCTTACATCACTGATTAACTGAATTCTCCCTTGCCGCTGAATCAAGCCCTAGCCTCCCTTTGGTGTGGAAAGGATAAAATCCATTTTTGTAACTACTAGTTGCATGACTTGAGTGAGGACAATTTCTGGAAGTAAGGGATGATGAGGGAAACACCCACCTTATGATGTCACCCAAAGACTAACATGTTAAGTGTCTAAGCAGATGCTCAAGCACGTAGTTGGTTATAGGTGGCAAAAATAATGCACAAGTTGCTTTTATATTTCCCATAGCTTAAGATAAGCTGTTTGCTAATAGATCATGCAATTGTTTCCCTACGGGAAAGGAAAGTTATTTTAAAGAGAGCACTTTAGGCAATTCATCAGTGTTAGAGCAGGAAATAAAATATTTTGAGCATATTCAGCACTAAAGAAAGGTCAACACTCTCTTGTTTATGTTGTATGATTACAGACAGTTCTCAAAGAAAAAAAAAAGAAGAAAATATTTCTTTTAACAGTTATCCCTTGAAACTCAGGATATTTGATACTGCAAGTATTAATTAAATGTCAGTATAAAATGCACTATGCCTACTGACAGAAAGGTCAATGGTTTTTTTTTTTAAAGTAAATAAATATAGCAATAACTACTCTGTTAGATCTGTACATTTTATTACATTCTGGATGTGAAACTGCTTAGTGTCAACAGATAATTCAAGTCTAAGTAAATGTCTTACTAAAAATAACTGGCTTGCAGTATCTTTTTTTCTTTTTACCTCTATAGGAAAAATTCCAGTAACATAACTCAGTCCCTTGGCCATATTTTAAAAATAAAGTCCCTGTACATTGTTTTCAAAGGTGAGAGTGGGTGAGACAGCAAAGAAAACAAAATGACTTGAATCTTTTGGGGGTTAGAATTTGTTAACACCTTTGTTAAGTAAAAAATGAAAATCAAACTCTGTCTTCTGAGTTTCTTTGCAATGAGGTATGACTGAATACTTACTGCCTCTTCTTATCCATGTTCAATTAGTGACATGTATCCAGTGAGTGAATTCTAGAGTCAATCAGCTTGTGTTCAATTCCCAGGTATAAGACTACTTAGACCAGCAAACTTCTGACGCATTTAACTTTTCTGCTTGCTAACTGTTTCTTCTATAAAATGTGGGAGATGATAACTGAACTTACACCACTGAGTTGTTGAGAAGCCTGAGTGACACTGGGGATTTGACAATGCATTAGTCAACCTTTCCTGTATTGATAACGCACACTCAAATCTCATGACAACAACACACATTGCTTGCTTTCACTGTGTGAATGCTGTGGGCTGGTAGGGCTTCAGGAGTCTGTGACTCAATTCAACTTGATTCACATCATGTAACTTTTTATTCCTGTGCCAGTATGAAAGAGCAATGTTCTCATGGAGGAAGGCAGCATCTCAGCAAGGAAAATGATAAGCCATACAAATGCATTTAAAACGTCTTGCCAGGGAAGGTCTATTTCTGCCCACACATTACAGTGTCCAAAGCAAGAAAACCAAGATCTTAATCAAAGGACTGATGTGGACTCTACTGACAGGGACCGGGATAAGTGCTGTGACTGACTGAGCAAATCATAACATCTATTTCAGAAACTTAGAACAATCCTACACACTGCAACATGAAGTGTTTTTATTGACAGTCAGCTTACATATAATGATTCTTGAGTTCCTATTACGTGGATGGTACTATTTTATGTCTTGAAGGAATTAGATTAATGAAATGGCTTCATGTTGGTGATTCCAGTCACTTAAGAGAAACAATAAAAAAAAGAATAATGTCAAATATTTACAGTTAAGCAAAGAGTGAAATTTAACTCACATCCAGAGGTTTACCTGGCTAGACTGCAAGAATCAACAGCATAGATTTCTCTCCAAAACTGTATTCAATGATGTCAACTTGAGAGCTTGAAATGAACACGAGGAGAGTACTACAATATGGGATGTTATTTTAAGTACATCGAAAGTCATCAGTTTTTAAAGTAAATTACAATATTTATGTTTTAAAAGGAAGCCTCTGATTTATGCCCCATGGATAATGGGATTGAGGCTCTCAAGAGTGGGAATGGTAAGCTCACAAAAATGGTTACTTACTAGGGGAGCTGAAGGATGTGGGGTTCCGCTGAGTAGTTTCATTGTAAGGAGAACTCTCACCAAAGAATGTGAGTGGCATAAGTAAAGGGATGTGAATAGTTCCTTTCAGAGAGTACCTAAATAGTTTTGATATGATATGGTAATAAGTTTATATTTGGGCTCCATTACAGGTTTCTATACCAAAATTCTCCAAATTCTTGTTGTTTCCTGAGAAATAAGACTCATAGGAGAAACTTCGGCTATAGTGCTTGATCTTGGCTTATAAGAACTTCTTAAACACTAACAATTTCTGAAGTGATGAGCATTTCTATGTATCATAATGACACAATTAGTGGTTCAAAGTCTCTAGTTGGCTTCAAGATGGGAAATAGTCACCAAACAGGTCAAGTGTGATAGAGGTTAGAATTTTCAACCCACCTCTCACTCTCTGAGCCTGGGAGAGAGCTGGAGATGAGTTAATCATTAAAGAATAGTGTGGTTCGGGCCCTCCCTGGTGGCACAACAGGTTAAAGCACAGCACTTCAAAGCTGGCTGCAGCTACTTCAGCATGAGTTGGATCACTACAGGGGAGGTGACCCCATGGCTCAGCAGACTTCTTCTGTCTTGCCCACTGCTCCCCTCAGCAGTGTACTTAATGAGTCGACCTGTTCTGCTCCCCACTCTGTCTCAGTGAATCCTCTCACAACCCCTGCACCTCTGGCCTGTACCCCAGTTCAGTCTACATAAATAAATAAATCTTAAATAAAAAAGAATAGCAAGCTAATGGAATTTCCATAAGAACTCTAAGTAACGGAGCTTGGGAAGTCTCTGGATTGGTCAACATGCTGGGGTGATGGAAGGCTTGGGGTCCCCAAGGAAGTATAGAGTTTCCACACCCTTTCCATGAACCTCACATTTTGCAACTCTCCCACTTGGCTAATTCTGTGTTGTATTCCTTATAATAAGTCACTAACAGTAAGCAATTTTATGAATTTTTGAGGTATTCTAGCAAATGATCAAACTCAAGAAGGTGTACATGAAAACCTTTGATTTGTAGCCAATTAGTCAGAAGTACAGGGACCCTAGGATTTTAGTTGGCATCTGAATTGAGAGCAGTTTTATGAGACTAAAACCTTCACTTGTGTGATTTGATACTAATTCCAGATGGAAAGTGTCAGATGGTTTGGAGAAAAAGTTGATGTGGGGGGGAGGAACAAAGATTTCTGTTCTAAGACTAGAAGCAGATCATAGTAGCAAATACCCTAGGAGGAATAATTTGTAGGGGAAATTTGGTATTTTTGTAAGCCTCAATTTTAAGTGGCATTAGTCACCTAGGTGACAGAGGCTCAGTACAGTTACCAGGATTCAGAGAATTCTCTGGGGAAGCCAGAGAACACAGGGCCAATAGATACAATCTACCAAATACTTGTAAGTTTGCCAGATGGTTCTGTTTCATTGTACCAGTAGTTTCCGGAGATTTAACAGTGAAGGGGAATATAAAGATCAGCATGGTGGTTAATTCTATGCATCAATATAGTTGGACCATAATGCACTGATATTTGGTCAATTTTTTTTCTGGCTGTTTCTGTGAGAATGTTTTTGAATGAGATTTATAATTCAATCAGTGGACTTCAATTAAGGCAGATTGCTCTCCATAATGTAGGTGGCCATCCAACCAGCTGAAGGCCTGAATTTGACAGCATGTTGACCTCCCCAGATCAAGAGGAGATTCTAAGTTCTGCTACACTGAGTCAGCTGTTCTCACATATCAGATTTTTAACTTACCAAGACTCCACTGTTGAATCATGAGCTAATTTCTTAAATTAAATTTCTCTCTCTCTCTCTCTCTCACATGTACACATGCACACACACACACACACACACACAGTATTTCTGTTGGTTCTCTGGAGAACACTGCATAATATAGTCAACACAAACAATTTATATTAACCAGAGAGAGAGAGAGAGACTCTTCCCTTAGATAGAAGGGAATTTATGACAGAGAAGGAAATTATGGGAAGAATTTTTTTTCTAAAACAATTAAATATTAGTAACCACACAAGCCATTGTAGTTTTTAAAATGTCTTATGCACTGTAGACACTTATTGGACCCCTTCATCTCCCTTTTGTTCTTTATTCTTTTTTCTACATATGGTTAACAATTGTACTTAAGGTTTGTAAATGAGCATTGAAGGTAGTAGTGACATGCAGTTGATTCTCAGCCATGTGGAAAGCTTACCTCTGAGTAATACTTTTATTTCTTAGGAAATTAAAACAGGTGCGCTCAAGTTGTAAGTGTGGGTGAGACTGTGATGTCCAGTGAAGCACACTAAGATAAAATCTCCTAGGGCTTGGGACAGGACTCCTCCACCAGCTGGACTGGCTTCCTCAGCTGTCCTACTCTGTTTTATTTACTTATTTTGTAATTCCACACCTAGATGCTTTCTTAGCTTTTGGATGACCACAGCTGTGTCGCATATTCCAACCCCAGTTGTGTTTCCTTTCCATTTTGAGCCCATGTCAAGTGACCTGACTTCTCTGGGATTCAGTCCCAGCGCTCTATTCCCTGAAGTCAAGTTCCAGCAGCCTTTGATGCTAACTGTTCATTTGCCTGATATTGGTGCCTAACAGAACCCAGCTCACTTCTCTGTCCCACCAGATTGTTCATCCTTATTTTGTTGCTGATCAAGCCACTGTTAATGGAACAAGCAAAAATGCAGACCATTAGAATGGTGTTAGGAGAAGTAACATTATCTTCATATGCAAGAAATCCTGAATAATTCAGAGAGAGCAATACTTATCAATTGTAAAGGGAGCAAAAACTTACTCCAAATTTGTAACTTATTTAATCAACTTTTCAGAATAATGGGAGTTTGGAGATGAGATACTTTAAGGGTAAGGAGAACTCTCTAGAAGGTTAAGTGTGGACACTCGACTGTGAGACATTCTGGGTAAGAAGAGTTCAAACCCTGAACCCTGAGGACTAGAGAAGCAGGAGTAGGTGGGGGTGGGGTGATCAACTAGTACCAACAGAGGCAAGAGAAAGCCAAGCATTTCCATGCACAAATATCTATTGGGTTTTCCTTTGTCACTCTCCTCTTTCTTAGCAGATGAAGTCATATTTGCTCACCATTCTACGGACGATCAGCAATGTCTGATTGACTTGCTTTAAAGTAGAAGATATTGTGTTTTTGTTGCAATAACCTGTCTATTATTGATAGAGCTCATGGTCACCCACTTTCTCATACATATTTGCTATGTGTGTTATACATAGCAAATACATATATTGGTTATACCATCACTTCCTAATTACACGCATATACATATATTGGCTATACCATCACTTCCTAATTAAGTGGTGCGACAGATCTCCAAATAAAGTGAGATGCACAGTTTTTTAAGTCTACTCTCCTTCATTCTAAAACTGTGGAACTGAGATCACTTTAGACATGAGTGAAACACTTTTACCACAATCATCGCTGAACTTAATTTTGTTAGAGTCAGTCTCTTATTTGTCTATCGATAATCCATGAACTCATATCCTCAAATCCTGTACATTTATTATCTTTGGCAGTTTCATAACCTTAGTGTCCTCCTAGTAGGCTGTCTAGGAAAGAAAAAATGTTATAAAAAGGGACTAAGAAGAAATGGAACATGATTCAACAGATCTGGAATATGCTGAGAGTTCCTTGGAACTCTGAGATTTTCCTGAAGGACGGAGCCAATTTTTCAGGCATGCTGCCTAAATTTCCTCCTCTTCGCAGTCTTTCTAGCAACCTGGATTTGCAGTAAGTTTACATGTGCAGCTCAAATGAAGCTCAAGCACAGCAAGCTGTGTGCTTAGTATTTGTACTTAGTGACTTCCATGACACAGATTTTAGAACCTTTTCTGTTTTCAGTCCAGTCATTGAGATCAGTCTGATCAGTCTGATTTCATTTTACTCAGGAAGTCAGGGAGATGGCATTCTGTGACAGAATAAAGATTGGGGAAATTGCATATTTAAATTGCATCAATTTTTTAATGTGTTTTTCCCATAAAATAAGCTTCTTTCCTGGGGTTTTTGCGGGAAGCATACTATTTGTCTGGTACTGAGCTACTATAAAATCAAAACTGGTAAGATATAATCTTACTTGAGGGAATTAATTTTCTGGCAAGGAAGGTAAGCATATAAGTAAATGGTAGCAAAGAGAGACCAAGTTTAATTTCTATTAGGAATTACATCTTCTAGCAAATTCTAGTTTCATTTTATAGACTCAAAAGTAGCTAGAACTAGAAGTTTTCAAGAGAATGTCTCCCTCCTCTATTACCATTAAATTAAATGAAACAACCTCTTCGTTGAAAATATCATTTAATACCTCTCAATTTTCTGGACATTCTTATATTAAGACTAATATCCTCATGCAAGAGTTGTTTTTTTTTTTTTTCTTCCCCTGGGTCTTCATGACACCAAAGTAATGATGAGAAAAATATCATCCTTCTACTAATTTAGTTACATGAAGTTAAAGAGTTCCATTGAAAAATATTTCAATTATTTAAAAGCTTCAGCTAAATGAGATAATGCAAACAAACCTAAACCTTTGTTCCAAATAGAGATGAGTATCTATGAAATTGGACACTATGATTGGCTTTCCTGGATGGGATCCAGTCTCACATTCTGTTTCTAACAAGGCAACTAAGACATATTTTGCAAAAGATAATTATTTCCCTACTGGAACCACACAGCCATAGAAGTTTTTACGTAAGAGTTTTTACGTAATTAAAAATCATCATTCATATGTTTAGGGAAGCTCTTTACAAATCACCACAGTTATCTCATTTAGAAGGTCATAAGCAAGAATTTTTATTAGACAAATAATATTCTTTTTGGAGGCAACTGTACCTTATTTCTTTTGGCCCATTTACATGGAACTTGAAAACCACACTTGAAAAACACTAATCATCTCTCGTTTCTTCCTTTCCACTGTCTCCTTTAACCATGGAAGCCACTCCTGAGACTGACACCCTTTTACTCATCCACTACTTCCGCTTCTGCTATTGGTGATAACAATAATCATAGCAGATACTTTGATTATTTCACCTTCACAATAAACGCAGAGACTAGATACTACCAAACTATCCATACTTCAGTTATGAGATAGTCAGAGAGAGGTAACCTACGGCAAGAATGTACAGGTTACTACCATCTAGCAACATAATATTTGTAATATTCTAAGATAATGAAATTATGAATATTTTAAAATAATGCTTTTTCATATATATATATATATATATGGATTTATGATTATGTGTGTAGATATACACATATCGCCATGTGTGTGACCATAGAAATATCATAAGAATTAACTCCAAGAGATAAATATCTAAAACATCATCATAATACACTGAATAAGTGATGAGCGATTGGTTGCATGACAAAACTTTTATTATTTCTCTAGTGATAATAAGAATCCCCTTGAGGGTAGAGGCTATGTCCTTCTTAAGACTCTATCACACAGTTGATTCTTGGGAACTTAATATCAATCCATAAATATTCACTGACTGTTGAGTCACATCATAGAGGGTAGCTTTTGTTTGTATTTGTTCATTTGTCATAGTTATCTCTGATTTTCCTAAAATATGCCATAGATTACAGACGATAACGAGCAGGGACACATGAAAGAGAATGTTCATTTTGAGAGCTGGAAAGTAGAAAAACAATCTGAAGTTCTCTAAAAGGTACTGATAATGCTATGATTTTATGAATGAAATTATATCATAAACTCTCCACAAATAACTGAAGGGATGCCCAATTGACCATAATTTATTTTGCTCAATTGCAAATCAACTTAGCAGTAATTAACAATCCAGAAAAGACACAGTTCTAATAGTGAGTAGTTATTAATTTAGTGTAGGGGTAAATGCCAAGATTTTAGTCTTCCTCTACAACCTGCGAAGATGCCATTCTCTGATAACACAGAGCACAAGAAATGATAAGGGGAATAACTTCACCACATATAAAGTTAGAAATAAATCTATATTAAACTCATACCATTTGGGGATTTTTAACAGTAACTCTAGTGCTGCAAGTTTAGGAGCAAAAGTATCTGTCTGTTGGCCTTGCTGGGACCTCAGCCAAAACAGAGTTCCTGAGTTGGGGAAATTGAAACGTAAAGCAAATACATCTTTTCTATGAAAAATTTGGGCTCTCCCTGGTGGCGCAAGGGGTTAAAATACAGCACGATGAAGCTATGTGCAACCACTGCAGCATGAGTTCAATCCCCGGCCAGAGAGCTGACCCACATTGCAGCTGATCTCTGCTGTCTCCCTGCTGCTCCCTTCAGCAGTGTATTTCAGTCCATCTGCCTGTTTTGCTCCTCACTCTGTCTGGTGAATCCTCTCACCACCCCCTGCCCCGACACCTCTGGCTTGTACCTCAGTTCTTGTATGTATAAATAAATAAATCTTTAAAAAAAGAAAACTTTAACCAATTACGTTCGTTCTCAGTCTTTTAACTATTTAGAGCACAAGGCAGACCTTCCTTTCTAAGAGATTCAGAACAACATGTACATGCTAGTACTGGTGAATAAGCTTCCCCAAAATGGTCAGAATAGGCTGTCCCTACCTCTTCTGGATTATTTCTAGCTGAGATTAGTCAGGCCCTACAGGCCCCAGTAAAAATGAACCTTGGGGGTTCACCGAGAGTTAGGGTTATTACCAGAATTAGCCTTACCCAAAGAGAAGCCAATTCGTATGCAGGACAAGCACTTGATTTTCGTCCTATGAATCACCATCCCCTCCTCAAGTGAGTCCCCCTTTCTCTAGTTGAAACCCCAGACCCCACCCCATTCCTGAGCTCAGGATATTACCCCAATTTTTCCTCAATAACACTGGACTCATTTCTACTAACATTTCTCATAGGTGCAAAATTCAATGTGTTTTTCTTTTTCCCCTGCTAATCTGTCTGTGGTCCATTTGATTATTCAACCAGACAGAGAAAAGAACAAAGGATAGGGAGAAAATTTGTCTCCCAACTGCAGCCATTACAATATAAACAGCTCAAAAATCATGTAGAAATACAGGTAATAGGCTTAATACAGATGAAATTACAAAAACAGATGAAATTACAGGCTTACTTAGATAATGTAACTAGAAATCTCTACAGTCAGTCTGATTTTCTGAATACTGTTTGATAAAGGGTCAAAGGAATTGACCACAAAGCAGCACGCTCTTGTAGACCATTATGGATGTCTTAAAGTATTAACATTGATCACAGAAAATATGCCATTATTTTGGCGTTCTGTCCAAAAATGCAGACTTCTAAACTGGGACTCTGTGAAAATAGGCTTAGGAAACAAATTAACAGAAAGAAGACCAATAGATTTTACTCCTCGGAAATATCAAATTTCGCTTCTTTTTTGGAGGCAAGACTTTAAGCGAGAAAATCATTTTATATATCCTCTTTGGGTCAGGAAAACAATTTCAAGATATGAATATCTGGATGAGAGGTGGAACAGGACATGAGGTTTCCAATGAACATCTCCACATTTTTATCTCTACACTTCACTGCAGCAAATGGTGCCAGCTGCTTGAGAATTCCAGCTAATTAAAAGCTTAGTAACTGCTTTAATGTGATGTTATGACCTACGTTTCTGAGCTGAGACATCTAGTAGGAATAATTAGTTTGAAGATTTTATTGACAGCCAACATTGATTTAGTGTTCTTTGGCACACCCTGCACTATCACACCTGAATTATCTAATTGATTTTTCTCATCAATGTTGTAAAATAGATATTATGATTATCATCTTTTTGTCATTGGAGGAAAAAATACCTGCCTTTGATGAGATTCAGTAAATTGTCAATATCAAGGATACATTTCTCCCAGGTGATGGAATAGAGACTCAAACACTGCTCTTTTAATTACAATTCCATATTAGCATAGGTCACGGGTAGTTTAATTTGCAACTTTTCTAATATATAAATATCAAGACAAGGCACCAGGTCACCTCATTCCCAGTGCAGTGGGATGATGACAAAGGACTAAAGGTAACTGTTCAAAAGAGCAACTCCCGCTGTGTATAGAGACAGTACTAGACAACCCCCCCCACACCCCAGGAAATCTAAAGGCAAGAAGTGGCTTCAAATGACACCAGGACACTAGACTGCGAGACTCACTACTCTCAAGGCTACATGTCCATGGCGGAGATGGGGCATGTAAAGGAGATTGTGACCAACAGTTCTTCCTGATCAGAAAACAGTGATTCACAAGTAAGTCTCCTCTAGGCTGGGAGAAAACATTTCAAATGCATGGAGAAGCAGCTGGAACAGATGGGAGGCGTGGGAAGAGGGGAAACTGACATCTGCACCCTGGCAGGCTCATCAAACAGACCTGGGAAGCAGAGGGTTAGCTCTAAATGAAATTCAGTATTTTGATTTTTTTTTAAAGATGTATTTATTTGTGCATACAGAACTGGGGTACAAGCCAGAGGCTCAGGGGTGGCGAGAGGCTTCACCAGAGACAGAGTGGGGAGCAGAACAGGCAGGTTGACAAAGTACACTGCTGACGGGAGCAGCGGGCGGGTCAGGAGAGGTCTGCTGCGCCATGGGGTCACCTCCGGGGCAGGCGGGGATGGAACTCATGTGGGAGTGGCTTTGGCTTCTCAGTGCTGTGCTGCAACCTACTGACCTGCTGCGCCACCAAGGAGGACCCAAGTTAGGCAGCGGGTAACTTTTAATGTAGCAGGTGTATTTTCTACCTTTGGGGCGCCGGTAAGTAGCAGGTGGGCCTTCCATGTGCAGCAAGGTGGCCAGGGCGCAGACCTGTACACAGGGGTGGGGGGCTCAGTTCCCTTCCATCTTGGGTCTTTCCACCCTGCTGGCCACCTGCCTGTGTATTCTGTCCACTGCTCCATCATTAAAGGCATACCAGACACCTAAGACTCCAAGATCGTTTTCCCCTTTGCCTGAATCAACAGTGTGACTTCCTGGCTTTCGGTGGTTGCACAATAGCTCACACGGAAGCTTTTCAAAGACATTTATTAATAATACGCATCAAGGGTTAAGAATCACGGATCTAATTTAAAACCTCGCCTATTATAAATCACATCCCACTTTTAGGATTTTTAAGTGTTGGAACATATTATACACCTGTAAGAGAAAATGAGAGAGTGAAAATTGAGAGAAAGTTAGTGCGTGCTTTATTTTTGTTTTACTTATGTCTTACTAAGTTTTCCTCTTGAATAAAGTTAATTTAGGTAGAGCACTTATCCCAGCATCATCAAGTAGTCTTCTCTATAAGTATATGTTATTATTTCAATGTAATGGCTTTGTATTCAATTCCCCAAAGAAACAAAGGGTTTGTAGAATCTTTGAAAGTTAAAACCAGGAACCATTTTAGAATGAAGGAATTTGCTATCCTTGGGTACATTGTGCTATAGTTTGAAAAGCGGATAGTATGGAATAGTTGAGTTCATATTGATGCCCTTAAGTTCTTTTGGGATTATTAACACAGTCTCATTCATGATTGACTCAGGGATAAGTTAGTCATTCCCCCTTTGGAAGACTCTGAGAGGCTCATTAGGGAGGTCCTCTTTGCTACTTAGGGGTGTCAGGCACCAACTTGTGCTGGCCTGTCTCTCATCAATCTCTGCTGGGTTCTTGGTTGTTGACTTAGTGGGGGAGATGGATTTATCTAGAAAGGCTAGATGAAATTTAGATTTGTTTGCTATTATAATATTTTGCAAATAAGGAACCTACAGAATTGTCTCTGAGTAAGTGTAATGTGATGACATGATTGGTCCTTTGGGACAAGAGAATCGCTGACCTAACTCAAAAAACAAGGAGTGGAAGAAGGACAGATGCTGGAAGACAACTATTCGAAATAGAGAAAAGGGTATGTACTAAGAGGACAGAAAGTGAATTTAGAAAACTAAATATATACTAGAAGACTTCTTATGTAAGGCACCAGAGCTGCTGGGTCATCAGTGGAAAGGTCTGCAAGACATACTTGCTAGATTTCTGTTTTCTTGGCATGTGAGTGCATTTATTTACCAGTCTCTGACTCTGAGAAAAAAGCATTTCCACTGCGGGAATGTTTACTTGGGATTATTGTCATGAATGTCCTAAGTAGAGGATTATGAGTGCCGACTACAGGCAGAAGACAAAGCATGATAATTTTCGTAAGAAATGTATGGGTCTATTTTGCTTCACTTTAATAATGCCCTTGCTGGTTAACTATGAAGAATGTATACACATTAACTCTGAATTAAGAACATAGAATAATAAATGTTTACAATTATAAGTCTGCTATTATGTCACTGTATGCTTTTAAAGTTATCTCTGAATGACTGATTATAGCCCAAGTGAAGCTGTTTCTATATATATATATATATATATATATATATATATAGGAGAACAGAGGAACAAATCCCCAATTAAATGCTTCTGCATTCTAATTTCTCTAATTACCTCTAAGGGACAGGATATGTCGCAGGTCGTTTTATACCTGTTGTCTATTTATAACGATTTTAAAAATAGAAGGCTGTGGCTGGTTATCTTGCAAAATACTTTAATAAGGCTGCTACAGCACCCCCATTGACACTTACAGATAAAAATGAGTCGGTGATGACTGTGAAAGACATATGTATGATGCACGCTGTACTAAAGAACATAGGCGGATCACTTCGATGGTGCAAGGCATGAAGCCTCAGCACTCTGAAGCTACCCACAGTCATGGAAGCACGTGTTCAATCCCCGCTTTAGCATGAGTTCCATCCCTGTCCGGGGGGCTGACCCACAGGGTGCAGCAGACCTCTGCCATCTCCCCGCTGCTCCCCTCAGCAATGTGTTTTATCAATCTGCCTGTTCTGCTCCCCACCATCTCTGGCGAATCTTCTCACCTCCTGCATCTCTGGCCTATACCCCAGTTCTGTATGCACAAATAAATAAATCTAAAAAAAAAAAAAATAGGCAAATTCTTGGCTGTGAATTCTGGATCAACCGTGTGGTCCAGACACGGATGTCCCAGAGCAAGTCGGACACTCCATCCCGGTGGCCCCACTTTCCCTCCTCCCAGCATATTAAGGAAAAAGGCACAGTGACTCGGAGAAAGGGTGACTCCCAGTGCAATTTGATAAAGTGATGTTATGAACATTCCTCCCCTAATTTTAAAAACTGACTTTTCACATTGTATATCTTTTTATTTTTTTCAATTTTCAATGAATTAATTTTCAACTAACTGAAACAAATCATTTTTTGTTGGTTTTATAAGCCCTAAGTCTTTTGAAAATGGCAAGGACTTCTCCGCATGGTTTCCCTGGTCTGCGATGCCTTTCTATAGTTATAAGATGAATTTAGGGAGTATTTGAGCATATATTTCTTTAGAATACATTATCAATTAGCCAGAACCAGAAAAACAAGTACCAAATGGTGTCACTTGCTTGTGACACAAATGGAGAAACAAAGCCAAGAGTCAGATAAAACCAAACCAATACCCATGCTGTTAAGGGGAAGGATGTCCTCAAGGAACTCTGTCCTAAAGGAACGCCACCCCCTACTCCAGCTTTCGGGACTCTACCCCTTATGCCAGTGATTGGAAACTACAACTCCCAGCAGCACCAGGGAGAGAACTGCAAGGACCCAAGGGCGGAGCTAAGCAGGAATTCTGGGACTTTGGGGGGTAAATAGGGAGCGATTTTGTCCAACGGCTCTCTCTCTCGCACTCAGGAAACAGCACTCAGGACTGGGTGCTATAAGTTAGTTTGTTACTAGAAATCCAAGTCAGCCTAGCTGGTAAGATATTCTAGTTACTTTGTATTTCTCTCTCTTTCTCTGGGTTGTTCCTTTTCCTTTCCCCTCTTATAAAAAAAAAAAAAACTATTGTTGACCGTTTTGTGTGCACCTCTAGTACAACTGAATTTTAGGCACTTCGGTGAGGCTCCACAGGCAGGCAGCCCATCTCACACTGGGGTGCCCTGTAACAATGCTAGAAATCTGACGGTAGAATCGTGGTTACCAGAGGGAGGGGAGGTGGAGGGTGCAGTGAGGAGGAGCCAAGTGGACTAAGGTGGGGATATCATCAGTGCCTTGGTGGTGACAATGTTAGGGTCCAAAATCACCCAGTTGTCCCCCGCGACAAAGAACAGGACCAGAGGTGCACAAGCAAGCAGAGTTTATTAAGCCAGCTAGCTGGGGTCAAGCCTTCCTGCAGGCACACAGACACGCAGGGAGAGCAAGACCCAGACCATAGCAATGTCAGAGAATATATAGGCCCTTATTGGCTGTTACATATGTCATAGCCGGTGCAAATTCAAAGAGTAACAAACTTCACAGCACTCAAGGACGGGTTTCTAAGAACAGATGTCTCAGTCATGAGTCAGGAGCTGATATCAGGGTCTAGTTTCAGCCAGTTTCAGAAGCTGGCACCAGGAATGCTATCTGCCTGCCCTCCTTTCTGGGCCCAGGGTGAGTAAGAGACCCAGACAGAGGGGCCTAGGGGCCTAACATTCCCCCCTTTTTCTGATTAGAACGAGGAATCATCCTCGTTGGGCCCAGTAGAGAGTAGGGTGACCGGCCAAGGGGAACGGTTAAACCATGACTCAAACCATCCCTCCTGAAGGGCCTTGTTCGGCCCAATTAGTGCCAGGTCTGTGTGACTGTATTCTATTTTCAAGAGTATCTGAATGATAGTTCCATGCCAAGACCTTTGGTAGAGCACTAGGCTCCAATTTTTCCTGTTTACCCACTGTGTTTCAGCATGGCTGGCTGAAGTGAAAGAGATTTTTACCAGATTACTGTTCCCCCAGACCATAGTCCTTACATAAGGATGAACAAATCTCATGGGAACCAGATCCGATTGCACCTCCCACTGCCATTCCCCATCATTGTCCACCACACAGTCCCACTGATGCGGAATCTCGACAGTGCTACAGTAGAGCAGGGCAGCAGGCAATAAAGACCACCAGGGTGGCTGGGAACATGTCCGCTGGATGTCGAGGGCTCCACCCGTGCCGGGTGCCTCGTGAGAGGGGGTAAACTGCAGCTGCAAGGGGTTATCAGGGTGTTGCTTCGCAGTCCAGGTTTCAGCAACCATCAGGTCCTGCTGACGCGCCTTCCGGATGTGGGAGTAGTGAATCCATGGGCCGATCCCATCAACCTTAAGAGTGGTAGTGGTTAATAAAAACTACATAGGGCCCTTTCCACCTCGGTTCCAGAGTCTTTACCTGATGTCGTGTCGTCTAACCCAAACCCAATCCCCACGGACTATGCCATGCAGGTCCTTCGTGGTATGCCTGCACCAGGGGCCAGATCTGTTGCTGTACTCAGACTAGAGCTTGCAACATCTATAGGTGACATATGTGAAGCATGTGCTCTTAGGCCTCTAAATCATGGATAGTTTTGTAAACCAATTTTACCTCATGAAAAAAAATAAATAAAAATGATGAAAAAGCCAGCCCTCCCTTGTGGCGCGGTGGGTTAAAGCACAGCACTGAGAAGCTTAAGCCATTTCCGCATGAGTTCGATTCCTGCCTGCCCCGGAGGTGACCACATGGCGTGGCAGACCTCTCCTGACCCGCCCGCTGCTCCCCTCAGCAGTGTACTTCGTTGATCTGCCTGTTCTGCTCCCTTCTCTGTCTCTGGTGAATCCTCTCACCCTCCGCATCTCAGGCCTGTACCTCAGTTCTATATGAATAAATAAATAAATCTTTAAAAAAAAAAAAAAAGATGAAAAAGCCAAGGGAGAAAAAAAAAATAATTTGGTTACCATTTGAGGGCAATCTTTGGATGGTGTTCCTTTTCCTGACAGGAAAAGTCTATATTATTTTTATTATTTTTATGTAAATTTCTTGTTTTCCACAGAGCTACCCTTAGACCCACACACTCTTTTTTTCTCTCTCTCTCTGCTGGACTACAGCTCTACGGTACTCAGGGTTCTGTGTACTCGGGGGATTAAGTTCAGCAATGTAATAACATCATAATTAGAAGACACAGGGAAGAAAAAGAATGGGCTGGGGAGAAACCATAGGTAGATGTCACTATTCTGGGCTTCTTTCACATCCCAGGTCCAATTTCCCCACAGCTGTGATGACTCACTGTTCCCAATTAAGGTGTACGTGTGACGTCATCTGCACAAGATAATGCCTTGATTCTGACCAAAGTACAATCGACAATATTGCATGCCACCTTTTATTTTTCAATACTTTTTCTATTTGTCCTGTACTAAACATAGTGTCAAGAGCTTCATGCATTAAACATGTGCACATGACCCTTAAGGTATATGTTTTATGTTTTCGTGCACAAGGAAACTGAGCTGGGCCAAAAGTTGCAAAGCTAACGTGTGGTGACACTGGTCAGCAGTTCGTCGCAGCTGGTCTAATTCAAAGCTGTGCATGGCTATCTTGAGGAGATACCTGGCACCATAGTGCTAACCTTGACCAGCCAAATGAAATGCAGAACATAGTGATGAACATGTTTATGTTTCCATGCTAGGATTGGGGAACAATAAACAATTCTCTTGTGACCATGAAGAAAATTGGTGCCTCTTGGAGGTTCATAGGAGATTATGAAGACTACTCACAGTGGTATCCACACCATCAGCTGTACCAGTAGGGTGAGAAGTTCAGACATACAAAAGGAGAATGCTATTTGGTGATCAAATTAGCTATTACTAATTCTTAATTAATATTTTGGAAAAAATCAAGAACAATTTCCATTAAGTAGGATAAAGGCAATGGGAGTCTGTTATACTCCTACACATAAAATTTACATTTTGTTCTTACTCTATGTATAGTAAAAAAAAAAAAGAGAGAGAAAATAATATTGTCATTACTGACAATATGTGTCTACAGATCAAGGTAAATCTGAGAAAAAAATCTATTTATGTGACTATTGGAGGAAGTAAATGGTTATACTACTTAAGAAAACAAAAACAAAATCACAGGCCCCAGCACAAATGAAGAAATTGCTTTAGGTTGGAGACAATTCACCCAAACTGCTAAGTAACATTAAGCTGTTCTCCCTGATGGGGCCAAGAATGATGTAAGAGCTTGCTTAGCTTCTGAGGCTTCGTGGCCAGCCTTTAGAGTTCTGCTGGCCTCCATCATAACGTCACAGGAAAGGAAATTTAATCACCTGGTGTCCTGAACACCAGGAGTTAGATCTCTGAAGTCATTGCTCAGTCAACCACACTGAAGGCTTAAACACCACGTGTAGGTGAACTTACCTGATGGGCACCTCGCTCAGCCTGCTGGTATGAACTCAGTTACCATCCAGAATGCCCACTGCAATTTGGGGCTATGAGGCTGTGCAAGGTACCAGCCAATTTTTCTCCTTTCTGATGATAGTGTTTGACTGGGCCTTGATTGAAATCGTTATTTTTCACAGTATACACACTTAAAATAATCATCCGGTTGTTACAGAAAATTATTTCAAAAAGTACAGAAATACAAAATACACAATTCCTTGTTAGATAAAAATCACATATTCAAGAGCATGTAATAGAGTTAAGCAAATGACTGAATCACGTTTTCATATTGATTATTATCCAAAATGATTCATTTTGTAGATTTTTTTCAGTGATTAGAGTCCACTTTCAAGTCCCAAGACAGAGTGTCTTTACCATACAAACAGCTTTTACCAAGATTTGCATTGCACATATAGACACTAGTAACGAGGATTTTAAGCTGTGGCTTGGCTAATAATTACCCTTGACCAGTTATCAGAGATTAAAAAAAAAAAAAAACAATGAGGGTTTATTTATTTATGGTCACTAATGCATAAATAGTCAGCTTGGATCTGGAAGGAAGCTGCATTAGAGACCACTGAAAAGGAAACAAATCTTCCCAGCAGAAGGTTCTAAAAATAATCAGTACTGCAGAGATTTGATGATGATGATGATGATGATGGTGGTGGTGGTGGTGGTGGGAAGAATTATGCCTATTATTGAACTGTAGCCAAGAGCCATTAATACATCCTGGAAAATAAGTTTATACAACGGTATACTAAGTGCCCCCATGTCCTGGTATGTTTGGGAAATCTAGACAATATGCAAAAGGAGATTAAAGTGGAAAATAGTCATAGTCATCATAAAAATATTCCTCCCAAGTGGAACATGGAAGCGGAACCAATAAGTGTTTGCCATCATCCATTCTTTCCTTCATAGTGATGGGGGACATCAAAGATCAAAGGACCGGGCGGGCTGCCTCCCTCTGGGACCTGAACATGTCCATAGGTTCAATTTAGCTCACTGCCCCGTGGTCCCCAAAGGATGTAGAGGGGCTTACCGTAGGCCAGACATTTATTATGAATTTGGATTTGCATTCTCTGCAATAGCAGAAATGAATACACATTATCCAAATGAGAATGGATTTTTCACTTGAGATTTCTTTTGGGCCCATTTCCTGCTGATACAAGATAATAATGAGGCACAAGGCATCCTGTATAACGAATTGATACATCGACCTCACCACTGACAAACTCCTGCTTGATATATTAAGGGGTGGGGGAGGCTGACAAAGGAGGGAGCAGTGGCTTGTACAATTAATAGCAACAAATGTGTGATGAAAAAAAAAGCCTGGCTATAAAGTCCTCACACTGTTTTCTGGCATTGACAGTAGTCTTGTATGAGCATACCTCGAGGACTGGTGTGCTTTGTCAATAATGAAGACAGTG
>NW_004567103.1:5165568-5166526 GCF_000260355.1 Condylura cristata | reverse complement strand
CAGAATCTATTCGAGTTGGATGTTAAGTTGCAATTTGGGGGAAGAGGTGAAGGAAAGGGTTTTGGTGAATGCCTTGGAGTTGAAACATTACAAAAAACAAACTTTAAGCTTTCTTCTGGTATTTTCTTTTTTCTTAATTGGACTCAACATTGCTGTATCTATTAGAATTCTAAATAAATAAATAAAATAGACTTGTAGGTTATATTTTATAAGTGTTGATTGCTTAGATACAACATATACTTATATACTAGCAATAATTAGACTGAACATTTTCTAAACATGAGTGTGTGCTCTTCTCTGATTCCCTTTTCTTGCTGAGCAGAATTTGGAGCAAGACCTCTGGTTCCCATGCCAGCCTTTGCTGAGGGCAAAGAGGAAAAAACACAGTTCCACCTACTAGAAAGGTCTTTCAGAACTGTCATGTAAAGCACTTGGACTCTCTTGTTTTGGGGTGCTAGCAAAAATATGCATAACCTGTTTCTAATGTCAAAGCATCTCTAAAAAGGCAGTGACACTGAGTGAGGAGTGATTCGATAAGCCCTTTCAGTATTTCCCACAGGAAATTCTTTCATGCAGGTGGAGGGAGAGAGAGTTGTTTCTATCTGAACTGGCTATTTTTCTTGCTGGGGGTCTTGTGAAGTTGCATTAATTAACATTTGAAAGTACATTTTTACACTCAGGAAGAACTTAACATGCACAGTTTTAACACTTTATCATTGTTAACCTTTTATGAAGACACTAGAAAGATTGCTCAAGGTCTCAGGTACAAGATCTCTCCACTCCAGAGAGATCCCCAGGAAAGAGACTTGGACATTCTAAACATTTTCTGCAGCTGTAGTGACTGTAGTCCACACTGTGACCAGCTTGGAACCAGACGCCTGCCTTACCAGTAGCATACTGATGATACTTCATGGCCATTTTCCGTTTGGTTCACTTCCACAATAGCCAGCACTTACAT
>NW_004567103.1:5149716-5164998 GCF_000260355.1 Condylura cristata | reverse complement strand
GGGTTGCCTCTTCGCAGTGATCCTGCTTGATTCTAGGCAAACACTGTGAGCCCTAGACTAGAGCTCAGGGTGCCTGCTTGGCCTTGTTGTTCTGAGATGGAGTGCTCCTTTGGACTGTAGGTTTAGACTCGCTGGACATTGAATTTTACCTCTGACGGTGGTAGCATGGGATGGCAGTTTGTGTCCCTTGAAGGGTGGGGTCCCCTGAAAGTCTGTCTCACATCTTTGTGCTCACTCACTGGGCCCAACACTGTCAAGAGAAGTAAACTGAGGTTTGCACCATGCAAATCTTTGTTTCACGTTCATATGAGTTGCAACAAAGATAAAATTGACTTTCCACAGGTGGGCGGTAGTTAACAGATATGCAGGGAAGGCCTCAGCCTCTCCTAGCATCCTCCCTGTAGTCATCTTCCCTGCTCTTCTCCCTCTCTGTCATATCCTGGCCATGGGATGCCCGCCCGCCCTTACTTCAATACCTGCACGGTCACCTTTCACCTAGCTGGTGCACTCACACGTTTATTTCCAGGATTCTGCAGGTGACTGTTAGCTAGAGATTAGCATGCAGTGTCTTAAAATTCAGTATTGTTGTATTGTGTCTGATTGTTAAAATACTTCATTTCTATTCTTACTATGGTTCTCACTTTTCTCAAAGCAACCTCTCTAGTTACCCAAAACTGTCTCCAACAGGGACTTCTATGATGCTGAAAATCCATATTATGTCTGTGCCATTTACTAGGTGAGCCAGTAGCCACGTGTGATTCTTGAGTGAGTGATGACCCCGCTTAATTACAGAAACAATTGTTAAATTTTATTTGATTTTAACACACTCAAATTCAAGTAACTGCATTTGGCTACTGGGTACCATATTGGCTAAAAAAGCCTTACAACATGATCTCTCATACTGTGACTTCAAAGGCATTAATAATAGACTCTGAAAACTGCAATATTTCATGGCGGCAAGTCAGGAAGGAATGAGAATGGTATTAAGATATTGCCGAAGTGGGCCCTCCCTGATGGTGCAGTGGGTTAAAGCATAGCACTGAGAAGATAAAGCCACTTCCGCATGAGTTCGATTCCCACCTGCCCCGGAGGTGACCACATGGCGCGGCAGACCTCTCCTGACCTGCCTGCTGCTCCCCTCAGCAGTGTACTTCGTTGATCTGCCTGTTCTGCTCCCCACTCTGTCTCTGGTGAAGCCTCTCACCGCCCCTGAGCCTCTGGCCTGTACCCCAGTTCTGCATGCACAAATAAGTTTAAAAAAAAAAAGAAAGAAAAAGAAACTCTTACATAAAAAAAAAAAAAAGATAATGCCGAACTTTCACACGTTGGACAGAAGTTGCCACCTGAGGAAAGAAAGCACTGAGTCACAGTAGAACAGGCATCTTGCATATTCCTCTGCCCACTAGGTCAGAGGTGGATGAGGCACCTGGGTGGACGGAAACAGAACGTGCAATCCGGCGAGTGACTGGGAAGAGACCTGCATTGAGGCTACAGTGTAGTTTTTGTTTGCAGTGTAAGACCGACCAGCAACAATGGTGTGATGACAGCGCCCCCTTGAGGATTGGCGATAGTATGGCAAGTGGAGAAAACAGAAACCAGATGGCCTCAAGGTCTCTCTTGGGCTGCCCCTCCTCCCTCCAGCCCTCCCTTGCAGACCGTTCTTGTGCAGCCTCGCAGAACTCAGACTGGCCATTTCAACCCCGTTGTGACTAGAGTTCATGCTACCAGGCACAGCCTACCAGGAGACACACCTGTCTCTCTGGAGTCGGGGCTTGGTGAGGTGGCGTTTCAGGGAGGAAACAATCTCATTGACTTGTTCCCACACACCTCTGAGCAGGCTCGAAAGGGGGCTGGGACTCTGGGGCACTGACGTCGCGTGTAAAACACGGCAGTGTGTCTCCATTCCGCCATCTCTTCTTCTCTTGTCACATACTTAACTTCAACACTTTCCGAAACCCAGATTATGTTATGACGTTTTGCTTTTAAAAAGTGTAAATTATCTTTCAACAGGTTTTGCTATTTCCTGGGTACTGGTATAGTGTTTTACATAAATTAACTGTTGAAGAGCAGAACTTGACATGGCATATACGCACCCAAAATAAAACAGATTTTTCTCACATGTTCACTCTTTACATCCTTCATACCCCCTCTTGGGGGCTTATTGGTGAGTCTCATGTATTTGTATGTCATCCTCAGAGGATGCAACGTCCCCCATTAACTGAGTCCCAGCAATTACCACAGTTTAATGAGTATTGGTGAAATATTCTTTCCTGCTTCATCATTACATTGGACTCTTTGGGCTGCTATCGATAGAATACCAAGGACTGGGTGACTTTTACAATTATTTCTCACAGTTCTGAGGCCAGAAGCCCAAGGTCAAGGTGCCAGCATACCTGGTGTTTCAGACTTAAAGAAGGTTGTCTTCTCACTGTGATCTCACCTGGCCGCCTTTCCAGGTAGGGGTTTATACCTAAGAGTGCACCAGTTCCATTATTCCACAGCTTTGGGGGAGCAGAGCAGATTTGCACTGGGTGCCTCACCTGGGCTACTTGGCTGCGTTAGAAGCTTGTTTCTTTCACAGTAGCTAGTCTGAGTTAACACACTGAGAAGGATCCAGAGCCCACGCCCCGCCCCCAGGGGCGCAGTGCCTGAGGCTCAGCGCTGACTGTCCGGGCTGTCGCCAGTCACTGTGGCCTGAGTTACCTCTCCTGTCTCACCTGCTGCTCCCCTCACTTACAAATCTAATCATGGGGCCATCCAGAAATGATGATTGGCATGCTTTTTTTAAAAAAAAATATTTACATATATTTCTACAAAAAAAAGTGAGGTGAACACAAGATAATAGGAGCGATAGGACAGATACTTGAAATCTCAGAGAACTGATATTGTGAAATCTTTAGAACATAATAGCCTAGCAGTTTCTATGTGGTCACACCTTTATTTACATTTTTACGTTAAATAAGATGACTATAATGTTTGAATTTAGGATAAAATGCAAACAAAATAGAAAATGAGACATGAAATTAATTTAAAAATCATTGAAATGTTAATGGAAATAGTTTTAATCTCTGAATAGATTTGTAAAAATAAGACAAAAGTATATATTAGAATTAATATTAGGAAGTATATGAAATCTATTTAGACTTGAAAAAAGATAAGTAAAAAGATAAATATCTACCAGTCACTTTTAACTTAGATAAGATTATATCTAAGTTATATAAGTTATGAATGGTATAAATAAATATAAACAATGAAATTTAATATCAGCAGTATTAGAAACCAGGTTAAATAATTCACCATTAAATTATTTATTAAATATTCTATTACTCCATAAATGTTATCATTGAAGATGAATTTCTCAGTGAGATACACCAATTTTTATCAAGGAAGGAATAAGAACTACTTTATATAAACTGTTTAAGATGCATTTCACTTTATTAAATAATTTGCATAGAGAAACTAGGAAAATGTATACAGAAAAAAGAGTCATAGTAGACCAAAGAAGCTTAAGAAATGACAATGTATTTCAGAGTGTAATAATTCCTATAACATAGTATTCACTCACTTAAACTGGTAAAATTTAATTTTTTATACATTCAGTTCTACTGCCATTGCTACAAATGAATATTACAGCATTTCCATTTCCATCATCCCAGTAAAATCCCCATGCCAATGAGCACTCCTACTCACTCCTTTAGCTGCACCCCTATTTCATAAACAAAGCCTAACCTGCCTCCTGTCTCTCTAGATTTGATGATTTGGCCAATTCATGCAGGAACAGTGGGTGATAAATGATCTCCTGGGGCTCACGCTTTCATTTAGATGCCGTCAGCGTTCACCCACGTTGCAGAAATTCATCTCTTTAAATTGCTGAATATTATTCCATTGTGTGAATATATTACATCCTTTTCACTGAATGGATTTATATGAATTTTCCCAGCTTAGGAAATTTGGGGCAGTTTAAATAAGCAAGTGTCACCAAATTACACCAAAGTCAGTTTCAGGGCTGGGAAGAACTCTAGTACCTGACTTCAAACACTAGAGGGAAGAAAAACAAAGGAAACCGGAAAGCAGGCAGTAGCGTCGGCTGGAGGGTGGCGGGATGCAGAGATAGACAGTTAGCCTGGAACAGACAGGCCACGGGAGCTCCCCCCAGGCACAGCCCTGGAAGCTTCAGGTAACCGGGAGACAGCAGTTCAACCTTAGTCCTCAGTCTCCATTTCCAGGCACGCGCCTGCGCAGCACCGGTACGCCCTGGGCTGACGCAGGTGTAGACAATGAAGACCTGCGCACCTGTGCGCTTGAGCGCCATGCGCTCTCTTTGAATCAAGTTCTATTGGCTCCCATCCCTTGGCGTAACGGATAACATCGAGTACATAACACAAACGCGCGCGTTTCTGATGTCAGGCTATAAGTTGGGACATACTGGAGCACTCTCCACAGTAGCCAAGACAAGGATCCAACCTGCGTGCACTGTTGGTTTTGTGTGATTTTCATGGGAGGAAACAGATCCATCACCTGTCCTTACCGACAGGGCGAAAGCCCCGCTCACACCTTGCTCTCCGTCTGCAGGAGTTATTTGTGACTAAAACAATGCTGTTCGCTCTTCAGAAATCTGCTCAGGCCTGTAGGACATATGGGCCACTCAGTGGGTGCCTGTGAGGGAGGTTGAAGAGGCTTCACAGTAATAACTCGAGGGAGCGAGGGGGTTGGGGGTTCCCACGAAGGCAGAGACCCCAGTCTTCAACCAACTCTGCCCCTTAAGAGACTGCCTCACCAATTTAAAACTTTCCCAATCCATCATTTGGATGTATTGTATGGCTTTTAAAAATTTCCTCATTTTTGCCTGGGAAATACAACCACCACCACCCCGGAGGAGGGTCTCTGGCTCCAATTTTCCACTTGAGCTAAGAGCACCAGGTTCAGGCCCCGCGAGTGTGTTGCACACAGTGACCAGCAGGGGGCACCCTCGCGCGCGTTGGAATCCCGGGTCCTCCGGAGCACGCTTCAGACTTGGGCATCCAGGATGAACAACTAGGACGGGAAAGTGATATGATTAAGAATTGTCAGGGGCCCTCCCTGGTGGCGCAGCGGGTTAAAGCGCAGCACTAAGAAGCTAAAGCCGCTTCCGCATGAGTTCGATCCCCGCCTACCCCGGAGGTGACCCCATGGCGCGGCAGACCTCTCCTGACCCGCCCGCTGCTCCCCTCAACAGTGTACTTCGTCGATCTGCCTGTTCTGCTCCCCACTCTGTCCCTGGTGAATCCTCTCACCCTCCACATCTCTGGCCTGTACCCCAGTTCTGTATGAATAAATAAATAAATCTCTTAAAAAAAAAAAAAAGAATTGTCAGGAAAACATGCAAGACCTGCACGTTGACATCATCCTGCTTTCGAGAAGCGAGGACGTGCACCAGACCTGCCTCTGGGACCACACTCGGCGAGTCCTGCTTTCTGTGCACCTGTAACTCATTTGGCTACTGCAGGGTTGTCTGAGGTAGCTCAGACCCGAAGCCGAGAGGAGATGTACGGGCGGTCTGCAGGCACTTGTCTGCTCCGCGGTGTGCGTAGTTGGACGATCAGGTTTCCGTGGGAGAGAGAAGAGGGAGACCTGGAAAGCTCAGAAACCTATTTAGCCCACCGCCGGCCTAGCAGCACTCTCCTCCCGGGCATCTGCCGGTGGTTAACAACAGTTAACAGCGGGCCAGGAACAACTCAGGAGTTGAACGCCCGCTTTCAGGCTGTGGGCAGGGTGCGGGAAGGGGTGGGGGCAGACATTTGAATGACCAAGGCCTACAGCTGCGTCGGAGCCTTCTGCAAAGCGCCAGGGCAGCGCAAACAAGCCCTTTTCACACTCCCGCCTGTCTGGAAACGCTCACTGGGAACCCACTGATGACCCGCCTGGCCTGTCTGCGCGCCGGGGGGCGGAGGGTCACTCCCTGAGGACCTGATGTGAGGGTGTGCGGCGGGTTCCCCCTCTGCTCCAGACAGAGTGTGCAGCTAAAAGGCACGCTTCTCCCTGCTTCCTGCCTTCAAGTGGCCCGGGCTCTGAGGTTCCAGGCGGTGCTTCATCAGGGAGTCATGCCCAGCGCCGCAGAGACCCAGAGAAACAGCGGCATTATTGGAAACATGCAGACACAAATGCCGTCCCTCAAAAAATTCTGTCGCTCTTGTGATGTCCTAACAGCAGCCACAGGAATCTCGCGGCTGTGGCTTCGTCTTTCCAGTCATCCGTCTTGCAGCCTCTCACGGTTTGATGGTAGCAAGGAACGGGGGCAGCCGGGAGGCCACCATGTCCTGGCGCGGCCGCTCTGGTCTCTCAGCTGCTTCCTGAGAAAGCCCAGTGAGCACCTGCCTCTGAGTATTTGTCCTGGCTTTGCCTTTCTTCTGGAATATTCTTCCACCAAGTATTCATGCGGGTAACCCTGGGAGGAAGGTGGAGGAAGAAAGAAAGGAGGGAGTTTCCCAAAAGGCGGGCTAGGTTGAGTAAAACCTCGTGGTGGAAAGCTCATGGCGGAGAAGGCAGACGCGGCTCTTGGTGCAGAGCTCAGGACATTTGCCAAATGAGCCGAGTCTTTCCGCGTCATGCCCAACCGGCCCTCAGTAGCAGACCCGAGCCGTTCTCTTGGGTCTTTCTGATTACGCTTTTATCTTTATATGCAATAAGAACTCCTTCTCTCACTCCTTGTCTAACCAGCCCCTCCCCAGCGTATGGCGCTCCCCTCAAATCCTTCTTTCTGTTCAGAAAGGACTGACCCCCATATATTCCAGCCCCAGGCTGTGGGCCCCCTGAGGGCTTCTCTGGGCTCCCTAGAGTCCCTCACCCCACACAGCATCTGGCCTCCTCTTTGACTGAGGCTGAGTGGACATGCTTTGTTCGCAAGACCTTGGGCAGAGCCTCACATGAGGAGATGACTCTGTGTTCAGCACTAGTCTCAATAACCAACCCCCCTGCACCCTTGGGGACCCAGAGCAGCATGACTGTTTCGGCTCGGGAAGCAGAGAGCAGAGGAGATGGTTACTCCAGTCCGAAACCAAGGGAAGAGAGGCTTGGCGGTGGTCCTTAGCTCAGTGGGTTTCCAGGTTCTGCTGTGTATCCGGGAATCCAGAGACCCGGCCCTGCAGGCGGGAGTGGTGTTAGCAGGTGAACAAGAACAACAGCTCCTTCCCAGCACTTCCGCTTGCGGCCACGAGAGGGCGGCAGAGCCCGCCCCTCTCTCCGGGCTGCCTCTCCGCACCCGGGTAGGGAGGTCAGCAGTTGTATCCAACCTCAGTGGTCCAAGAGCTCAGTTTCTGGAAGCGCTGGGTCTATACGCATAGCATTCGAATAACAACATTTCGAGCAGGGAGTCGAGTTGCTGCTCTGCCAGTCCGCCCAGAGCTCAGCGCGCACCAGGCAGCGCGAAGTGCTCTCTCCGCCCATCGCGTGGCACCTGCAAGAAGTCCCGCCGCTCCCTGTCGTGGGTCAGACCGGGAGAGTGAAGGGCGAGGGGTTACGCGTTTGACCTGAGCCCCCCAGCCTCTGCGTGGGGGCGCGGCTGGAGAGGCGGCCGCGGGATCAGGAGATGGCACTGCCGTCGGGATGAGTGGACTTGGCAGCGGTGAGCGTGTGACCAAAGGCAGGAGGAGGGAGGCAGCCTCGCGCTTGCTGGGCCTTTGCACGCGGACCTCGTGCAGCGGACGCGGAGGGGAGATGATGGCGCTGGGGGAGAGAGGACCAGACCCGACGGCGCCCCCTGTGCCCAGGGCCAGCACAGCTTATAACACAGGGGAGGCACGGGGGAGTCCAGCAGCGGGCGAGGTGGGGGTACCCGACTGTGGTCACTCTGTGCTGCTGGACTGGGGAGCCAGTTGGCTGTGAGCTCTGGCTTCCGGGAGAGGGCCGGAGAATGGATCAAGGGGGTGGGTAGGAAAAGAGCCAGCGTGGGGTCAGGACAGGGGGCCAGGGGTCACGTCTCACTCTATCACGCAATCACAGACACCGAGGAGGGGCCTGGGGACCATGAGTTCCCGTCCCGGTTCTGTTTGTCCGTGCTCTGACCCTGTTTATCTTTCTTGAAGACAAAACGTCGGTGAAAACAGAGGAGACCAAGATGGCGGTAGCAGCCAGACGAGGATTAAGCCACAGCCTCTCGCCGCTGGTACAAATCTCCCCTCCCAGCGCCAAGGCAGAGACAGGCAAGGCCAAACGTGGAAGGACACGCTTTGGACGCAGTTTCTGGAAGCCCTGCCTGTCTCTCTGAACTTCTCTGACACG
This sequence comes from Condylura cristata, assembly GCF_000260355.1. Taxonomy (NCBI): domain Eukaryota; kingdom Metazoa; phylum Chordata; class Mammalia; order Eulipotyphla; family Talpidae; genus Condylura; species Condylura cristata. The sequence goes on along the minus strand of NW_004567103.1, from coordinate 5,156,742 downwards.
GACCCTTTAGTCTCCTCCTGCATATGGCCCCCGCCACAAGTACCCGTGTCTCCCCACTTTGGGAAAATGGTCTTTGAGACAAAAGTCCACCACACCCTTAGGGTGGCTGATTAAACCTGATTTCCTTCTACCAGCTGAGATTCTTCTGGAAAAAAAAAATGAATAAATTGTGTATCTGGTAATAATGTGGCTTAGATGTGCCTGCAGTTACTACAAGTGGGAAAATTTCATACAGCCAATGAATATAGCTATATTCAAGCTAAGTATATCATTTGGCGTCAAATTAGAGAGATCCAAGCCACAGCCATTGGAATGAGAAAATAATTATGTAATGGGTTAAGAAGTGTAACAGCAGGGTGAATAGTGAGGGATTGAAGTGCTTGAAGAAATAAAGACAACCCTGGAGGATTTCCAAGGAGTCTCCTAGTGAGAGGTGCCCCTTCAGTCTGTGAGCCTGAAGCTTTGCTCCCCTTTAATCTTGAGGTGCTCCATTTCTACTGAAGAGGGTTTCAGTTACACAACTTGGTTTTATGAGCCGTCTGCACTCCGGGTGGTTTTGCAGGAGTCTATTGGTTCACTTCTGAATTAGTTACCAGATATACGCACTAGGGCAGCTTTATCTTTCTGAAACCACATCATTTTTTTTTTTAAATAAGATCATTCTTATCCAATTGCTTATTTGATTGTTTGAATAAAATATTATCCTTCTTAATTTGAGATTCTCTGAACAAGCTAAAGAAAAGTAATAGTGTCAGTACAAAGTTCTCAATTATTTTAGTCAAATGACTACTCAGATCATCCTTTCAATGTAATTTGGGGTTGTCAATTTCACACATGAGTTAGCACTAAAAATAATTTTTAAAAATCTCAAGAAAGGCTTTTATGTTATAAAATTGTGATGGAGAAATGGATACAGAGATTTGAAAAGAAACTGTTTCAGCAAGCTCCATCCTTTTCTTGCTGGAAGATTTCTTTCGATATAAAACCAAACAATTGAACTGAGCTCTGTTCTTCCCTATAGAAAACTTGGGGCTAACAGGAGTATTTGTCTTTCACATAACTAACAAATACAGCAATTATCATATCTATCTCTTTTATGTCTCTTATTAAATGAAAATGTTAGATCTGTAACAGGAATGTATGTCCTATGAGCCAACGCAGCTCCCCAGTGAATGTCCCCAAGATTTCTCTGGCTTTCCAGGCAGCAAACCTCGTTTTGTGCAAAGCGTTTGTGGGACCTTTAATTGTATTCCATAAAATGATGATTGAGCTTCTTCATCTTCCTAATTATTTCCATGACTTCCTGCTGTTCTCTCCAATAAATTAGTGAGACAGGTTTCTTAATGAATAAAGCCAAATTACAGAAATATCCCTGCCAATGAGTCACAGTTTATTGGGTTTTAATCTGAATTGAACAATTAGCTATGAGACCCTTAACAAATGCTTTTAAAACTGTTTTACTTTCTGGGCCTAAGTTTTCTCATAGAATGAAAAATTTATAAGGTACTTCCAGGGAGATCTCTTCCCTGATTACCGACATTTTATCAAAAACACCTCAAACATATAATATTTTCTTTTTTATTGAGCAGAGATAATCAATAAAATGATTGAGAATTCATTTATTTTTGTAATTTTTAAAATAACGTTATGGGTCTTTTGTAGAGGGAGATACACAGTGCTGGATAGTGCTGGGATTATGCTGATGTCGGAATGGTCTCTTTGATTTTTTTTTTTTTTTTTACCCACACTTAAAACGGTAAATAGGTTGTCCTAGCAAGGGTACTATAATAAAATAAACCACTAGGTGGCGGTACAATGCATAAAACGGTAGGAATCAGGCTCCAGCTATAAACATCAATGCTTTGTTACATTATTTTTAAGAGTTAAAATAAACTATAGGAGACTAGTGAAATTTAACCTATTAATATCACTCTCTAGCTGTTTTTAAATAAATACAGTCAATATTTTAAATTCCACAATGAAATTTATTCCAAAAAGTAATTCTGAAACATTGAGATGTTTCAAAACTTCCGTAATTTTACATTATTGAAAAAGCAGAAGTACCAAACACAATGCTTACTTTAAAATTAGGCATTTTTATTGCTGCTTTATTTATAATAGGAAAGACATGGAATCATCCCAAATGCCCAAAAGTAGATGAGGTACATATACACGATGGAATATTATTCAGTGATCAAAAAAGATAAACTCGGGCCCTCCCTGGTGGCGCAGCGGTTAAAGCACTGCACTAAGAAGCTTAAGCCAATTCCGCATGAGTTCGATTCCCGCCTGCCCCGGAGGTGACCCCATGGCGAGGCAGACCTCTCCTGACCCGCCCGCTGCTCCCCTCAGCAGTGTACTTCGTCGATCTGCCTGTTCTGCTCCCCATTCTGTTCCTGGTGAAGCCTCTCCCCCTCCACATCTCTGGCCTGTATCCCAGTTCTGTATGAATAAATAAATCTTCAAAAAAAAAAAGATAAAACTCATGCCTTTTGCAGCAACATGGATGGAGCTGGAAAAGATCATGCTGAGTAAAATAAGCCAGAAAGAAAAGGAAAAATACCTGATGGCTTCACTCACAGCAGGAGCATACAGGAAGGGTGTGTGTGTGATAATAATGAGCGACTATGTACCAGGGATGTTTTATGGGGGTGGAGTGGGGAACAGGATCAAAAATGAGGGTAGGGGGAGTGCATGGGACTATGGTGATGGCACACGGGTGAATTGGTGGTGGGAAGCCCACGGGGATGACAACTGAGATGGGAAAAAGCACAAAATTATGTGAAAATAAACTATTATTTTAAAAATGTTTAAATAAATAGGCATTTTGAATTCTTCACTGTGGAGCGGATATGTGGCCAGGAGCAAAAGGCTTACCAGTTTGATTTTTGATTGATTTTTAGGCTGGTGTTCCACACTACACCTGATGACCAGGGGCTATTTCTGGCGACCCCAGACCAAGGCCTCGCTCTAAGGCAGAGGGCATCATATTCTGGGATCATGGGGTTTTCATCCCCAGGGGTTACCTACTACTTTTCCACAGATTTCCTACGAAACATATCAGGAGGGCAGGACTTTGGGGGAAAGTATGAGTTCAGGGTGCTCTATCACCCCAGGGCAGCCTGGAGTAGTTTGTCCTCAGGAAGGGGGCCCTAAAGTCTTGGTGCAGCTAGCCACTGTTGGGGTGTGACCCCGCAGGCTGCTGGGACCCCACGAGGGAAGGCTGGTGCAGAGGTCTGAAGCTCAGCCGGGTTCTTAGGTCACCCCAGGGGGAGCCCCTCTGAGAAGACGCATCGTCATGTCCCATGCTCACCCCATTGGGGACTTCTGAGGGTCCCTTCACTGCAGCAACACTCTCACCACGTTGCTGCTGAATTTCAGCTGATATGTAATTTCCAACTGAAGAGAGAGGTTTGGATCTTATGGTAACTGCATTTAAAAGATCCACTTGAAATTCTTAGTTTTCTGTGTCTTGTTTATCTTTTTATCTGATGTGTGGCACAGAGAATAGAAATGGCAAAAGCAGAGAACGGAAAGAAACCTTGTGTGTGTGTGTGTGTGTGTGTGTGTGTGTGTGTGTGTGTGTTAGCATTTCTGTTACCCAAGGCAACAGAATTTCGGAATCAGTCGATGCCAGAACAATCTCATATTGGAATGTAAGATTCAAAATCTAAAATCTAAAAATATGTAATGCTTTGATGCTTTCCTTTAGAGGTTTTGGTCAAAGTGGGATGTAGTCTGGACATGGGGTTTATAAAAGTCTAGATTTTTGTAAATAGCCAGGATTGAAAAGTACTGTTTAGATGAATCTTCCTCCTTATGAATTCTTTCTTCAGCTGTATCAGTTTACAATTTTATCTATTCTTCAATATGTTAATGTGAATGACTATTTTCTTTTTAATTTTTAAGACAGCTATTTATTGGTTTTCAGTTGAACTTTCTTTTTGTTGTTGTTACATTTTCTGTCAACACCTTTTAAATCTTTTATTGAAGTCACATTGTTTTAAAACATTTATCGGTTTCAGGTGTACAATGTTAGAATTCAGCAGTCTCTTTATCCCTTTAATGATTTTAAATCTAAGGATATTAAATCATGGAAACTTGTCCTTTGCATTTGCCGTCTCGTTTATGAAGTCTTATTCTCTGACATTTTTTTTTAAAGATTTATTTGTACATACAGAACTGGGGTACAGGCCAGAGGCTCAGGGGCGGTGAGAGGGTTCACCAGAGACAGAGTGGGGAGCAGAACAGGCAGATCGACGAAGTACACTGCTGAGGGGAGCAGCGGGCGGGTCAGGAGAGGTCTCCTCTGGGGCAGGCGGGATTTGAACTCACGCGGAAGTGGCTTTAGCTTCTCAGTGCAGTGCTTTAACCCGCTGCACCACCAGGGAGGGCCTTCTCTGACATTTTTACAATTTTTGTGTTGTAAGCCAAACTTCAGGAGAGCTCTGTCTGGGAACCCCAATGGCAATGTTCCAAGTTACTTTTGTCTTTTCTTTTGCTAAATGCTCATATTATTTGCACAGGCCCAGAAAACCTGTTATCCTGTGTTCCTGGATGATGCATAATGTACGCTCTCATCCCACACCACCTTTGTGGACAGGATTAGGGCTGAGAATTCTCAGGATAATGTCCCCCCTCCAGCCCCCTGCTCATGGACATCAAAGGGGGCAGGACTCTCCTTACCTTCTTTTGTGGACAAGCACAGGTGTTAAGTGGGTTACTTTCCTAGAGCATTCAGATTCCTTCTTTTTTTTTTTTTTTTGGTAAAGGTTTATTTATTTATGCATACAGAACTGGGGTACAGGCCAGAGGTGCAGGAGCGGCGAGAGGGTTCACCAGAGACAGAGTGGGGAGCAGAACAGGCAGATAAACTGAAGTACACTGCTGAGGGGAGCAGCGGGCAGGTCAGGAGAGGTCTGTTGCACCCTGTGGGTCACCTCTGGGGCGGAGATCGAACTCTCACTGAAGCTGCAGCCGCCAGCTTGTAGTGCTGCGTCCTAACCAGTTGTGCCAACAGGTAAGGCCTCAGATTCCTTTTGAATCATGACCAGCTCCATATAGGCTGAAGGTCTCTTCTTAGTCTCACAAACAGCCCCTACTTTGGTCACTGCCTCCACAGCCCTTCAGGAAAACATTTCTCCCTGTTCATGTGCTTTCTCCTACAGTTTATATCCCCATGGGGTCTTTCTTTTATAGCACCTGAGCCACCACAGAAATTGAAATGACTGAAAATATTGCTAGTATTACTTTGACATTTCTGTGAACAAGGTTTCAAGAGCCTTTTCAGACTAGTCTGCCTTTTTGTATAAACTACCCCCCATGGAACCATCCCCCTCAGCACATTGAACATAGCATTTTCTGATCCAGAGTCCATAAAGCCTCACACACTCCACCAGCCCCTGGCTGCCTGCCGGAACCCCAGCCACACCAAGAACATTCTTCTTCCCTTTCTCTCCCTTGTGGTTTATTAACTCAATTCCTTTCACGTATATGCACAACGCTTGGAGTGTTAGCATTTCAGGTTACTGAGCTTATTCCTCTTGACGGATGAAAGGGTTTCGTGAATTCCCACCTATTCCAGGAGGTCACAAGCCACAGAGGCATCGTTTTAAAGTGGATATGGATTCTTAGAGTTCTTAATAATTCCGAAAAAAAGAGCAAACATGTCATTCCTGCTACTCCCCAAACTGTCGTGCATGAATGCATTTTCTTAATTAAATGAACTTCACAAAATACATGAGATTGCTGGTGTTTTAAATGCATTTTTACCTAAGTCTGGCCCATGTCATGCACTTTATATTATAAGCTCAAATAGGGGCCTATGTAATTAGCTTTTATTGAAATTTGATATTTGTTGATGATGATACTGGCAGATTATTCTGAGTCACTTGTCTTTATTGATTGTACATATCTTAAGGAGAAGAAAACAGTTGGAAGCAGATGTTCTAAAGACCGTCTAGCATGATAATAATAACAAGCAATAAAATGAGATGGTCCCTCCTATGTAATGTTGAAGGAAAACACAATAATAAAAATAACTGGAGTGTAATTGGAAATTAGATTTGAAATTGCATTGGTGTACTCTGATTTTCCAAGGGATAAAGGAAGTAGAAGATAATGAAAGTAACATTCATCATCAGATTCCTCAGATTGCATGAAAATGTTCCTGTCCTTTGTTTAAAAAAAAAACAAAAAAGAAAAAGACACAGGGCCTTTTGCATGTGATTAACCAGACTTGGCTTTGATTGTCTCCATTACGATCTTCTTGTTAGAGTATAATGAGATTCCGTCCTGCACATGTGAATACCCACCGCCTGTCACTGCACCATCTGTCCAGGGCTTGAAGGCACGAGCGTGCCGTCTGCAGTGAATAGAGAAAAATGGAAATTTATATTAGGATCAATTCTCTTTGTTCTTTGTTCATGTTTTAAAGCCACTTGGCATTGCTTGCTGGATCGCAAACTTTCAGCAGGCAACCTTCCTGACAACTTTAAAGTATGTCCTAAAATTGGGGTGCATTTTCAACATCTGGACATTGACCAATCTTCCTCGTAGGCCTCTTATTTTTTCAGGAGGTCTCTCTTGAAAAATTATGGGACTTTATTTGCTAGAACCACTTTAGGTTTACAGAAAACTTGAGCAGAAAATTCAGAGTTCCTCAATATACCTCTCTTCCCAGTGTCCCCTGGTATTAACATCTTATGTTGACAAGCAACTTTGTTTATAATTGACACATCAGTATAGGTTCATTATTATGTACAGAACGCCACATCTCTCATCAGGGTTCACTCTTTATGTCTTCAGTTTTGCCAAGTGCACAATGTCAAGCATTCACCATGACAGTTTCATATGGAATATTTCACTGCCTCCAAGACCCCTCCACCTACTCACTGCTAAAACCCCTGAGACCACTGCTCTTTTCACTGTCTCTGTTTCACTTTTCCAGAATATCACAGACTTGGATTCCCAAACTATGGAGCCTTTTCAGACTGGTTTCTTTCTTTCCTTCTTTTTTTTTTTTTT
>NW_004567103.1:5144100-5148756 GCF_000260355.1 Condylura cristata | reverse complement strand
CACTGAAGCAGCTGCGGCCAGCTTGCAGTGCTGTGTCCCAACCTGCTGTGCCACTGGTGTCTTGCACACGGCATGTGCCTACTCCTGCTTGTAATACTTAACGGCCATCCTTCATTTAGCAACAGTTGGTCTTCTTTTCTTCAACTTCTTTGTTCTTAAAAGTTGGGATTTTTTCACTTCTTATGAGTCACATCATTAATTTTGTTTTGTTTTGTTTTGTTTTTAATAACAATAATACCAGGGACATGTTTAAATAACTTGTGAGAGTGAGACTAAGATTTCCTTAACAGCTCTACATGTGTAAATGGGGTAAATGAAGGCTCTTGAAATGGTGGGAAGAGAGGTGGGCAGGGCTCTGCCATTTGGAGCCTCCATCTCTTCACCTCTAAGTGGGTCATTGGTGTCATCCAAGGTTTACATGAAGAGTAAGCATCCCGTGCGGTGCAGAGAGAAAGCACACACTGGCGGTGTAGGGAAAGACAAGAATTGGAAGATAGACGGGGAGAATGAGCCCGAAGAGGGTGAGGAAAGATGGAGGAAGAAGATTTGCTGTGACCCAAATGAAAGAGAAGTTGTTTCTGAAAACAGGGTTCTTCCTTCAGGACCCTTTACGATCTCTCTTGAGGAATCTTTATTTTCAGAAAGTTCCTAGGACTGTTGGAGCCTAGGTAATTTTTGTCAATGGTAATTTCCCAAAATTATTAGAGTAGGGATGATTTTTGAGGCTTATTTCTGTTCCCTAATAATTCCAAATAGGTGTGTGTGTGTGGATGCAAGAATTAGCCTAGCTGTTATCGAATAAAATGGTTCTTAATATATAATTAGCTATCCATTGACTCATCTCTACACGTCACATTTCAAAGTGATATTCTCTTTCTTTTTTTTTATTCATACAGAACTGGGGTACAGGCCAGAGATGTGGAGGGTGAGAGGAGTCACCAGAGACAGAATTGGGAGCAGATCAACGAAGCACACTGCTGAGGGGAGCAGCGGGCAGGCCAGGAGAGGTCTGCCGCGCCCTGTGGGTCACCTCCAGGGCAGGGGGGGATCGAACTCATGCAGAAGTGGCTTAAGCTTCTTAGTGCTGTGCTTTAACCTTCTGCGCCACCAGGGAGGCCCCTCAAAGTCAGCATGTTGCTGACTATCACAGTCTAGTGGCTGATTATCATTTTGACTTTGCCATCTTATCATTACACTTTTCTAGTAATGGTGCACTAAGAATACATTTAGTCCTTGGGGACATCATAAAGCAAATCATCACTCGGCAATTGTACCCCTCGATTAAGTATTTTCCAAGGAAAAGTATTGCTTCCTCAAACTTGCAAAACAGATTCTACCCAAGCCCTAAATTCTCCCAATGCTGATTCTCCCTGGGAATCTTGCCTGACCAGGAGGATGGGAATCGTGCCCTCTGTGGCATTCTTCACTGCCCGAGTCACCAGAACACCACCTGGCCCTGGGGTAGCACTACATTTCCAGCCACAAAGGGGCTCTAACTAGACTGCTCACTCAGTGGCTACACCCACTACAACCAAGGCTCTTCTGTGACCCAAAGTCCCAACGCCAGCTGCAGTCTTGGTAGAGCTAAATGTCTCTTCCTTCTCCAAAAGCTGGATGCCCAGTGACCACCTTAGCACCTCCACCTTCTCTGTGGCGGTGAAATAGCACGCTATGATTACATCTCCCAGAATCTTCTAGTCCACATTTTTCTGTGGTCCGAGTCCCGTCATAGTCTCTTGTTGTCTCAGGTCTGTCTATGGCTGCCTGTTCTGTCCTATCAGGCTCTGTAGGAGCTGACGCAGATGGTCCTTATTTGTGTTCTGGGATAACATAGAAAAGTGCCTCTCAGACCCTCTCCGTGCCAGCCCCTCGTGAGTCCTGGGGTCAGCTGACTCTGGCTTGCTCTTGCAGGATCAGCCCCAGATCAGGCAGACAGGTTTGAGCAAAGGACTGATCTGATGTTTTCTGCCCAAAGCAGGTCAGGTATTGGGTGAGCTGTGCTCCACAGAGCCCCCTCGGGCTGGCTGAGACTTTGTGAGTCTCTGAGGTGAAAGGGGTGGGAGTGGAGGGCTTCCTGGTGTCCAAGTTCCTTTTCTTTCACTGGTGTTTCTCCTCAATAAAGACTTGCGCCCCAGTGTCTACGTCCTGTAGATACCCACTTACTGGACAAGTCTTTAACTGAGGAACGTGAGATCCATCGCGATTCAATGCTGAGTGACACACTCATCGACTACAGGCAGCCACCATACAGGAAAATCTTGTTGAAGGCAGCATTCACCTTTGCCTACATTATTTCTGTTCTTTGTTGGCACAACTCTGACCCACCACCTCACAAGCGTCAATATGTGCATCTCATTCTAAAGGTCAGCATTTCAGAGGCTGTGTGATTGAGCTGATTAAAAATCCTGGGGCAATTTGAGGTTAACCGCTTGCCTGCTACTCCCTCCTGCCTCACGCCAGACCCCAGGGCCCCCCTATGCCTGAACCCCCCCTTCTTGGGGTGACTTAGTGTCTCTGCCGCTTTTTTGGCCGACTGTGCTGAGATGTTATTTTTCCAAGAGAGAGATTCACTTATAATTCAGTTTACTGCCTCCTTTCTAGATTGTGAATGTCTTGGCAGCCAGGCAAACAGATTAGGTGCAGGCTGTTCTCCCTTGGAACACAACTTGCTGAAACAGTGAGGGACACAGCTCCCCCAATTCAGGCCAAGTGCCTCTAATGAGCAGCGTGTGAGTCCCTGGGGTTTCCATTCACAAAGGGATGCCTTGGGTAAGAGCCACTCTAAGGTGCCCTTGATGCAATTTTTACAACATAAAACACTACTCTCTAGTGACAGGTGGTTATTTTCCTCGCCAAAGCTGCCTTCCCTCACGATTTATTAGGACGTTGATGGGTGATAGAATTAGGTATTTTATTTGTTTAAATTTTTATGGTATTAGTTTTTTTTATGGAGGTAATAACGTTGGTTTACAACACTGTATAAGATTTAGAGGTAAAGGTTCACATGTCTTCAAGTGTATGTCTCTTCACCACACACTCCGATGAGACACCCGTAGCTGTCCGCCCTGAGACAACGGGTCCGAGGGACTTTATGACTATCTTTTTAGAGGCAAAACCTGAGGAAATGTCCATCATCTCCCTCCCCTCGTGCCCGATTAACCTCCTGTAGTCCGAATGTGGTCCTCCCCGAATTCATATACTGATATTAACTCCCAAGGGGGATGGATTTAGTAGCTGGAGCTTCGAGAAGGCGTGTCGGTTATGAGCGGAGCCCTCAAGAATGACGTTATAGGAGAGCCCCCAGCGGGTTCCCCAGCCTCTCCTCCAGGAGGACACAGCCAGAAGAGGTCCTCACCCACCACCCTGGCACCGGCTCTTGGACTTTCTGTCACCAGTTGGTGAGAATGACATTTCTGATACTTACAAGCTACCCGGGCTGTCGTATTACAGAACTGCAGAGATGGGGCCACTCTGTTTTTACTCCCTCTTCACTGGTGCAGCCATTTCTGAGGTCACCACCGAACCCCTTCTTCTGGCAGGGTTTTGTTTAAGCCATTTTTAAAATTTATCTCCACGTGTTTATTCACAATATCTTATCTTTTCTAGTTTGGCGTTGTGCTGTTTTCGTGTCCTGACTCTTGAATTTTTTCTTGCCTTCTACCACCTAATGGTGAACACCGCCCCCCCCCTTAATTTTGTGATAATTGTTTCATTATCGGGAATTTGCTCTCATGGTTTCTCAGTTCTCAAAGGTTCACTGACTATCAGGACTGGGATCACATACTACATAATTGCTTTTTAATTTCAATCAAGATACCCAGCCTACCCAGAATGAATGGGTGGACAAGGACCTCTGAGAATGTGGCAGGAAGTTAATCATTCATGTTTGGGTTTTCTTTTATCACCTGAAGCCATCAGAGATGGCTCCTACACTCCTACTATTTCTGTTAAGGTAAGAAAAGATTAATGTGAGGAAATCTCTTGGTCTTCTGTCACTCCCTTACCATATCCTCTCCAGGGGAGAGGCATGTCTGAGAGCAGGTTTTGTGCAATGCAGCACCCAAATTTTTACTTAAGAAAAGCCTGGTGTGTCCCAGCCATGCAGTAAATTCAGCTTTAGAAGAAATGAAAGACGGCCTCAAGAAATTTAATTGGTTGAAATCACGTCTAAATCTATATTTAGGAATAGCTGTCCCATCTGGCAAACACAAACAAAGTGTCTTCTAAACATCCATATCAGCTGTTATTATTCTTCATATTATATTTTAGATATTTTTCTCATTTTATTTTTTTAACATATTACTTTAAAAATTCAAGAATATGGCCCTCCCTGGTGGCACATGGGTTAAAGCACAGCACTAAGAAGCTAAAGCCACTTCTGCATGAATTCGATCCCCGCCTACCCCGGAGGTGACCCACAGGGCACAGCAGACCTCTCCTGACCCACCTGCTGCTCCCCTCAGCAGTGAACTTCGATGATCTGCCTGTTCTGCTCCCTTCTCTGTCTCTGGTGAATCCTCTCATTGCCTCTGCACCTCTGGCCTGTACCCCAGTTCTGTATGCATAAATAATCTTTAAAAAAATATTCAAAAATATGACCCTCCCTGGTGGCGTAACGGGTTAGGACACAGCACTGCAAGCTGGCCACAACCCCTT
>NW_004567103.1:5142014-5142995 GCF_000260355.1 Condylura cristata | reverse complement strand
GGAAGTGACTTTAGCTTCTTAGCGCAGTGCTTTAACCCGCTGCGCCACCAGCGCATAGGAGGGCCCTATGTTGTCATTTCTTTTGAGTAGCTACATAAAATTAGAGTAGTTATGAGGAAATGCCAGATCTTTATCCAGACTAATAGTACAGTTAACTTTCCCAAAGTCCAGTGGTTCTACACATTCAATGAAAATATGATCCTTCTTTGTTTAGCTAATCTGTTAGTCACATAACATTATCTCTTCGTGATTTTGATTTAAATACGTCCACATTCCATGAGGTTGCTGTATTTTTGTTACTAAGCATTAGAAGTCTATACCCTAGGCACTAGTCCTTTCAGGTAAGTTTTATTATCAGTCTGTCTAAATCTATGGCTTGCTTGTTAATTTTCTTCATGAGCATTTTGTTCCGATTTTTAGTGTTAATAAGCCTAACATCAATGTCTCTTTTACTATCTTTTGAGATCCAAGAATATTTTCCTACACTGGAGTCATGAAGATATTCCATTAAGCTTTCTTGTAAAACCTTTATAGCTTTAACTTTACATTTAAGTCAGTATTCTATCTCTGCTTACTTTTGTATGTGATGGAATGTAGGAAGTCAAACTTCACTCTTGTGCACGGATACCCATATGTTCTAACTTCACATCAAAAAGCATTTCCTGGGCCTCCCTGGTGGTACAAGGGGTTAAAGTCAGTGCTATCAAGCTATCAGAAGCCACTGCAGCATGAGTTCCATCTCTGGCCAAGGAGCTGACCAACATAGTGCATGGCAGACCTCTCCTGCCCAGCCGCTGCTCCCCTCAGCAGTTTATTTCAGTAGATTTGCCTACTTTGCTCCCCACTCTGTCGCTGGTGAATCCTCTCTCACACACACACCCACCTCTGACCTATACCCATCCAGCTTTTGTATGCATAAATAAAAATGAATCTTTAAAAAAAAAGTCTTTCCGGCCCTCCCTGGTGGCGCAGCGGGTTAAA
>NW_004567103.1:5127092-5141274 GCF_000260355.1 Condylura cristata | reverse complement strand
TATGCAGAAACACAATGGACTTTTGTATATTAACCTTGAATCATGAAGCCATGGTAAATTACTACTTTCAGAAGTTACTTCCAGATGCCTTAGGGTGTCTCTTCTTCCTGCTTTCCCTTCTTTTTCCCCCTCCCTCCTTTTTCTTTCTCTCTCTCTGTTAATTCTAATGAAGTAACTATCCTTATAATTTTACATGGAGATAGTGGAAGTGTACATCATTGCTTGGTCTGAAATTTAAGAGGAAACATTCATCATTTCATCATTATACATGATGCTAGTTATACATTTTTCGTTACTTTTTTTCAAGTGGAGGAAGTTCCTTTTTCTGGCTTGTTTGCTAGATTGAGTGTTGATTTTGTCATATGCATTTTCTACATTGATTGACAAGATCATATGGTTTTTGTTTTTGGGTTAGCTGATAAGGCAGTTAAATTGATTGAAGTCTATTTCCATTACTGGAAAAACTGTATTTAATCATGAAGTACCATACTCCTTATATGTAAATTGCATTAGTTACGTTTATAATGGATATATTAAATATATCTATAGTGTCAGTTTTATGTTGCGAGTTTTATGTTGATTTCATAAAATTATTTGAATAGTATTTGTTCTGCCTATATTTTCTGAATGAATTCAATTTCTTTTTCAAATGTCAGATAGAATTCACTAGTGAAATCATATCAATCAAGAATTTTATTTATATAAAGATTTATGATAATGAATTCTTAGCTGTAGAAATGTTTAGATTTTCTCCTTTATCATGACAGTTTTGATAAATGGTATTCTTCAATGATATTATTCATTTTTATATGCTTTTAAACCTGTTGGCATGAAGTTGTTTATAAGATTGTCTTATCACTATCATACCTGTAGAACCTGTGGCTAGCTTTTACATTCCTAATATTATTAGTTTGTACATTTCTCTTTTTTCTTGTTAGACAGTCTGTTGGAATTGACCAATTTTCTGGATTTTTTAATGGAAATGATTTTTTTACTATCATTATTTCCTCATTTATCTTTTATCTTACTGACATTTTTGCCATTCTTTTCTGACTCCTCCCCAATTTTAATTTACTTGCAATTCTCTTGCTAATCTCCTAAGATGGATGTTTGGTCAATGGTTTTCTCTTTTTTCAAAAATAAAGCTTATAAAAATGTACATCTTTCTGTAGACAGCTAGCTATATTAAGCTAATGTTGAATTATATTCACTACCATTTAGTAAGAACTATTTTCTGCTTTCCTTTGTGTTTTCTTCGTTATCCTGTCTAAATCATTTAACTGACAAATATTGTCTTCCCAAATATCTTACTTTTATGTGTTTCTAATTTACTTCCATATTGGTAAGAGATCGTATGAGATTATGAGTTCAGTTATTCTAAACTAATGAAGTGTGTTTTATGGTTCAACATATGGTCTATTGTGGTGAACTTATGCACTATTAAAAAAGAATATGTATTCTGAAATTGTTGGTACAATGTTTATAAACACCAAGAGTAATGAAGTCGACAGTAAGGAAAACAGCATACAGGGATAAAAATAGACTCACAGATTCAAAGAATAGATTTGAGAGCCCAGACATAAACCCACAGTCAATTTGTGACAAAGACACTAAGAACATGCATTGGAAAAAGAAACATCTATTCAAACAGTAGTGCTGGAAATATTGAACCAATATGTGCAAAAGAAATAAACTAGTCCACTACCTTTCACTATGAATGTTAACTAAAACTGGATCAAACACGTAAATGAAGGCCTGAAGCCATAAAATCCTTTAAACAATATAGACAAAGCATGCTGTGACGTTGTCTTTAATGATGCTTTTAGAGACCTGATTCCAATGGCAAAGAAAATAAAAGCAAAAATAAACAAATGGGAATATATTAAATAAAAAATCTGCATAGTGAAAGAAAGTGTCACTAAAGCAAAAAGACACCCCATCAAATGCAAGAAAATACTTGAACATCATATATCTGAAAGGAGCTAATAATCAAGATCTATAATGAATTCATACGACAACATTGAGAAAACAAATAACTAAACAACAAATGGACAAAAAATCTAAATGTCTTCCAAGAAGACATACAAATTGTCAATAGACTCATCATGAAAATGCTCATTGTTGCTTAAAATCAGGCAAGTGGAAGTCAGAACCACAATGAAATGCTCTTCATACATATAAGAATGCCCTTTATCAAAAAAAAAAAACAAAAAAACAAAAAAACAAAAGTTACAAGTATTGTTAAGAGTGTGGAGAAAAAGGAACCTCATATGCTATTCATGGGAATCCAGATGGTGCACCCCTATGGAAAACATATAAAGGTTTTCAAAACATTAAAAATAGATCTACCAAATGATCCAGTAATCTCATTCCTAGGTATCTACCCAAAGAATTCAAAAATACTAATTTGAAGGGATTTATATGCACTCCTATGTTCATTGCAATACTAGTTGCAATAACCGAGTTATGGTAAGAACCTAAGTGCCCAATGAAAGATGATTGAATTAAGATGTGGTCTATACACACAGTGCACACAACTCAGCCCTAGACAAGAGCTGACTTCAGTAATGAAACTTGCTATTTATGACAACATAGGTAGAGCTAGAGGGAATTATGCAAAGTAAAATGAGTCAGAAGAAGAAAGAAAAATTCTTTTGCTTACATATGGCATATAAAGAGACAAAGAAAGTCAAAAGAAAAATAGAAAACTAGCCCTATAAATATGAGTAAAGACCTGAAGCTAGCAGACAGATAGATGGAGGATATCTATCTATGGACCTCTATAGAGGATCTCTATAGAGGATATATATCTATAGAGGATATCTATCTATCTATCATCTATCTATCTATCTATCTATCTATCTATCTATCTAGAAAGCCTTACATTAATTTCAATTATTGAAATTGGAAAATATTTTTTAAGTTTTTCACTCCATTAGTGAAAGATATTTTTGCTTAATATGTAATTTTGAGTTGACACATTTGCTCTTCCATCATGTAATTTTATTATTGGTTTTTGCTTTTTATACACTATATCACTACTATAATTTTTGTCTTAATCTTTGTTTTACTTAGTGTTTACTGAACTCTTTGAATCTGTAGTTTATTATTTTTACCAAAACAGGGAAAGAATGGCCTCTACATTACTATATTATTATAAGATATATTATTATGTTATTATGAAATTTTCTGCACCATTTTCTTCTTGAACTACAATTAAAAGTGATGATAAGCTTGTGAATACTTGTCAACTTCTTGTTCACTCTTTTTGTTCTTTTATCTTCAGATTTAATAACTTCTGTTGACTGAACTTCCATTCTGTTAAACTTATGGGTTGATGAGTTATGTTTCAATTCTAGAATCTTCATTCATTTTTCTCATTTTTTTAGTTTTGTTTCTTTCCTGAAATTTTTCTTTTTAATCACTGTACCCTTTTAATACTGAGAATTATTTTAATAGCTGTGACAGAAATATCTGAATGCTCACTCCAACATCTAGGTCATTTTGGAATTGTTTCCATTAATGGCCTTTTCCCTTAAGAGTGGCTCACATTTTCCTGGTTCTCAGCATGTCAAATAATTTTAGAGCATGTCTAGGCATTGAGTTTTGTTATGATATTCAAGAATGTTGATTTTTGTTTTGCTTGTTTTAGCAGTAAATTCCATTTGTTGAATTCAAATGCAAATGATGTGGCATTTGGTTAAGGAGTAGTTCAAATCTCAGTTTTGTTTTTTTTTTTCCCCTGAGCTGGGCTTCTTGAGTCTTCCTCATGTGTGCACAACTCAATGTTCACCACAAATTATGCTAGATCTTATAAACTAAATTTGAGGCTCCTTGTCACCCACACTTGTGTTTTACTGATATTTCTACGCAGTCAGTATAGCTGCTGTTACTCTGAAATCTAGCCTCTGTTTTTTTTTTTATTATTATTAAAAAAAGAAAGCTTTTATTCAGAAACATTTCACTCCACATGTACTGATTGTGGCTCCACTAACAAAAGTTGGGGAGCATTCCTTGCTGTTCCTTACATCAAATATTCACTTGTCTATGGATTGTGACTTCTTTGAGTATTCTTTCTGTTCTTCAAGTAGTTATTAAAAAAAAAATCCCCAGAATTTGTGGTTGTACCCATGGCAGGGTAAATCTATAGAAAACACATTTGGTCACACTGAAAGCAAATTCCTCACAGTAATGTGATATTTTGATCTTTATCTGTTAGATTCCATCTCTTCACTTTGAGTAGCACAAAATTGGAATGAGATGTGTAGATGTGGTAGGAACTGAACTGGAGGGGCAACTGAACTGGAACAATCTCAGGAGGAAATTAGAGAAGGGCTGGATTTACAGTAACACGAAGGACAGAAGCAATTGGACACAGCAGAAGTTTAATGTGGGAAGTGAAAAGAACAATCTTGAAGCTTTAGTGTTAGTACTGATCAATATTGGGGTGTTCAAAAGAAAACATGCTCTTTGCCTGAGCCTGAGAGAGATGAGGTAGAAATTGGATACAGCTGAACACATGTTCAGATGCCAGTATGAAACCTATATATAGCCTATAACAAGCAGATGAAAATGTAGGTGTAAAGGCAAGGAAAAGTATTAGAGAAGTGTCCAGATTTGCTGATCAATACCGGATATTAGAGGTAAAGATATTACAGGCATTGTAGGGTTATTTTGCTTTGAATATATGAAACTGTCAGCTATGTGGGATTGATATAGTAGTAATTCTATATGGTTCTGCTAAGCAAACAGAAGTTCAAGACAACACAGGAAATAATAATCTTATTTAAGTAACAAATTATTTAGCAGAATCTTACTGCTAAATACATTAAAATCTATTAGGAGATGTCAGATAATAGGAGAAGACAACAGAAACAGTAAATTGACATTAAGTTCACATATAGATGAGGTGGCACTGGATAATAGTAGGAAAAAATATAAAGTCAATTAATTCTGCTGGAAATCATGGTTAATAATATAGAAACTATGTTACAGTTTTACACGATGAAAATTCAGGCTATATTAAGCATATATATGAAAAGGGAAACATCAAAATCTTTAGGGAAAAATGTAGACCATTATAATGGCACTGGATAATAGTAGGAAAAAATATAAAGTCAATTAATTCTGCTGGAAATCATGATTAATAATATAGAAACTATGTTACAGTTTTACATGATGAAAATTCAGGCTATATTAAGCATATATATGAAAAGGGAAACATCAAAATCTTTAGGGAAAAATGTAGACCATTATAATGGTCTCTTGAAATCACAATTTGATGAGTTTTGTTATGTTAAAATTAAGAACTTTCATTCGTCAAAGAATATTATAAAAGTGTAAATTGGCAAATTGGAAGAAGCTTATTATAACACCTAAAATCAAAACAAAAAAGGAGAGATATGTAATGATCACCTAAAATCCAAGATAAGTAACTCAGTAGATAAGGGTTCAAATCATATGAACATATGGATCACTGAAAATAAATATGAATTGCCCATAAATTAATTGTTACATTATATCTCCTTAGAAATCAGGACACTGCAAATGTAAACCATAAAATTTACTAATTTATACTCAGAAGTTTGTCTAATTATAATGCTGTACAACTAAATCTGACATGATGTTATAAACCAGCTACCTCAATGAAAATATATTTAAAAATAAAAAGTGTTGAAGAGAGTGCAGATCAATAAAATACTTATAACTTTCTGTTGAAGTTATGAAATGGTACAACTATTTTTGATTCTAATACAGAATTATCTAATAAACTTAAATGTCCAGCAACCTATTTCTATTGTAAATTTATGGTGAAATTTTACAAGTTTGTTCCTAGAGAAATGTACAAGAATTTCATAGAAATATTAATTAGAACATGAATGTGAATTATATCAAAATATGTAGACAAAAGAATAAATCATATCAAAAAGTAAAAAAACAGGAACTACAGCCACATACATCGACATTTAGTGACAAAAAAATGTAATTAACTTCTTATGGTAAGATACATTCTTCTAAAACACAAGATAATCATAATTCACAATACAATGTTTTGGGATATATGCAAATCGGACTGAGCTGTAATTTTTTTTTAATTTTTATCAAAGCTCCAGAATAAGAGAAACAAGAAAATATTATGTAGAAGGAACTCACAGGTTGGTAAATTCACAACAATTGAGTTCTGAAGTTAACTGGTGAGTTTATGGATATCCATTTTATTATTCTTTTTAAAAAATCATTTTAAATGAACAGCAATATTTTGCATGAGAGGAAGATATCAGAATGTATTAGATAAAATATCAAAGTAAAAAAAAAATTCTCATGTTACATGACAGTGTTTTTACCACAAAATCCTTCAGTGTGACAATCATTTATTTTGGAATCTGCAATTCTACAAAACATGTCCCTTGCTTAAAGATAACCCTGGGAATGGAAAAAGGTAGACTTTTAAATGTTCATTACAGGGCATATTGGCATCTTTTATTGGGATGAGATTTGTTTAATTCTTTATTTTACATAAATGTGACACGTGAGGAGCAGAAATGAAGGGGTGTACCCGAGGGTTTCTCAGACACAGAGATGCGGTCGGTAGCACAGAGATGTTCTTGTTTTTCATCCAGGGAACTTAGATGCTGCCACACATGTATTTCTAGACTAAAAATAAATATTGCTCTAATGTTTTAACTGGATATGAGTTCAGAGCATCCTGAGGGAAATCCACGAGGAGATCTGACTGAGAGTGTCAGCGAGCCTTAGAGAAATGTGTCTCTTGTTTTTACTGCTTCTTTGTGAATTTGCTTTACTGGGGACTTAAGGAACTACACACAAATAGAAAAAGAAAAATTGAGTGCATAAGATTGAGACACATCAAAAAAAAAGAATGGAGGAGTAGAAGGATGGGTAAGGAGACACAATTAAATTGGATCAGTGATGTTTGAAACTAGATAGAATGTTCAAAGTTTGGATAGCTCAAATACATCATGAAAAACCTAACGAAGAAATCCCAAAACCAATCAAGTCATGATTTACTTTTCAAAAGTGTAACATGCTACTTTTGTAGTTTAGAACTTTCTTTCCTGTGGGAGATGAAGAGACTCAAGATTTGAACTGAAACACTGGAAGAGGAGAAGAGGAGAGGAGTTACCTACCCAGTAACTCTGACACGTGCCTTGCGTTTTGTGGGCCTGGCGAGTGATGTAAACACAGACTTAGAGATCTTCCACAGGAAGCGGCTCTTCCTGTGGGAAAGGATCTGGCCGAGTTGCTGCAAATCCACCTGGGACAGGCGGATGAGAACATCTGCCAAGCTGATTGAGTGTGGGAATGATTCCAAAGAGGTTCAAGCTCGCATTTGTTTTTACTAGGGAGTCTACGTATTTATGAGACTATTTGCAAGGGGTGATGGAGCATCAAAACTGCAGCTTAGAAACATTGTTTTGTATTGTGAAAAGAAGATTATTTGGATTCAGGTGCGCTGGGTCCTCCTCCTGCCATGCCACTTCATGGAGATGTGGTGCTTTGCAAGTTAACTGAACCTTAGCAGAGCACATGCTAATTGGGAATGACAGAAATATCACCCTCCTTTCTAAAATTAAATAAACCAGGCAATGTAAAGCACTCTGATGATAAGATTTGAGCTAAATGTTAGCTTTATCTTTAAACTGTAGAGAAGTCTGGAAAAGTAGATTTGGTTAATGATAAATGACCATGTGGAGATAGACTTTGCAGCGTTTGATGACTGAGAGTGGAAGGAAAAGTACAGATGTGGGAAAGAAATCAAACCAGGTTACCTGAGAGTTTAAAAAATAGGACCTTAATAGATTGGGAGAAAAGGACAGAAATGGTCAAGACTGTGGTCTTGAGTTGGGTTCTCCAGTGAACATGTAAAAAGGGGTGTGGGGGAGACATCTGGATCTATGAGATAAAGGTCAGGGCTGGAAAAATTGTTTCTCTCCTCTGTTCACCTCCACTCAGCTGAGTTCAGTAAGTGAGACATGTAGCCAAAATCACCATGGTTATTGAGACCACAGAATAAATGTGAAGGATTGAATGGAAAGAGACATAAAAAGAGGAGAATGCCAAAATGACATCAGGAATGTTCCAGGATGAGGAATAAAAACTGAAGAAAAAAAATGCAAAAGTGGAAGTAAAGAAAGGAATTTCAGCAGTTCTGGGGGAGCAGAGGGCAGGAGAGAGGAGTGGAAATGTGTGGTGGACAAAGTGGGGGTTGAAGCTATGAAACACGTCAGACAGAGGAATGTTACTAAGCACACAGATGTTAGGAAAGGTATTTGGTGATTCCCATGGGACGAATTCAGTTTGGTGATGCCATTAAGAAATTTAGACCTCAAGGCACCCCAAAGCAAGCATCATTATTTAAATCATTCCTTTTTGGCCTGGAGTTCCTTATATCAAGAATATGTGACATACTACCTTTTGCTTAGAAAAATGGGGACAGATAAACCTTCAGAGAAAAGTTGAAAGTCTATGTATTGAGACAAAACCAAAGTACATGTAAATTTAATTCTCTCTGCAGAGACTTAAGAATCGCAGTTAAGAAATGTTCGTAGCCCACAAAGCTCTGTGGAAATAAAGCATGCTCTTTAAAACTCCATTTGCTGAGCATTTTGAGTTTGTATGTATATGCATTTGTGTGAGAATATATATGTAAAGGTATTTTGTATTTGACCCTCAGAACACTATATCCCCTTAGGTCTGGTACTTTTATCATCAAGTTGCAGATAGAGAAACTAAAATTCGGAGAGACTAATTTGTGTGGTTTTGAATGGTGTCCCCAAAGAAATGCAATTCTAATCCCTGGAACTTGTGAAGCTTCCTTACACTGTGCAGTCTTTGCAGATGCAATGAATTGGTTCCAGATGGGGAGAGTATCTGGGTTTTACAGGTGGACCTAAATGAACTACATGTATCTTTACAGGAGTGAGCCAGAGTGAGAGTCGGCCACCCACAGGGGAGGATGTAAATGAAAAGTGACACGAGAGAAGTAAAGATGCTGACACTGAATTGAGGTGGTCACAAGCCAGGGATTGCTGGCAGCCACCAGAAAGTGGAAGCAACCAGGGACAGTCTCCCCTAGACCCTCCAAAGATATCACGGCCTAATGAGACCTTGATCTTGGACTTCTGACCTCAAGAACTCAGAGAACAACTGTTGTCTTAAATTACTGAATTTGTGATGAATTATTATGGTTCACTTTTTAAAGGAAACTAATCCCTGAGTAATTTGTCTGTAGTCCTATGATTACTAACCGAACCAGGGTGGGTTGTAGACCTTTTTGATCCCAAAGCCTGGGCCATGTTTGAGCAGGACTTTGCATTCCCAAGGTCAGTGAGGAAGAAGGGTAGGTTGGGTGGACATTGAAAGAGAAATGACGTCAACACAGCCGGTCCATCCTTCACTCACTCAGCCACAGGTGAACACCTCTGCCCCATGTCCTTTCGGCAGAAATGGAGCTGTGATGTCCCCTCTTTTCTCCTATTCTCCATCTCATTTTTTTTCCATGTCGGATGGAAATTCAAGGGAGTAACTTTGAGGCATTTAATTTAGAAGCTTAATTCCTCTGCCCATTAATTCTAGATTAATCTTCTTTGAAGTTATAGGTTGTAAAGCACCAAACGAACAAACCACAACCCAAATCAGTGTTTTGCTTGGAAAATAGAGCACTGAGTGAAGATACAGTATTACTTTAGAAGAGCAATTACAATGTGAAGGTTTTTACCACATTGAAAACAAGATATTTCTTTGTTCCATGTTAGCATCAGATGTTTCCAATTTTCAATCTCTGCACAGGCTTCAAGAGTTGCCACTATCTGAGTTGTCAGCACTAGAGAAGTTGTTTGGTGAATTGTTTTTGCTTGTCCCCAGGACACAATCCTTGATGAAGACATTTTCATTGTATTGATTTTAAATCTAATGCTCTGAGTAGTCACCCAATTAGGAAGCTTCTTATAGTAGGTAAATTGTAGTTGTCCTTTCTCTAATGAAATTCACTTTCATCTTCACTACTGAGATTTTGTCTTGTATTTATGTTGGTTTTTATCACAGACTTTTTGTAACTATTGATATGTAAATAGAGATTTTATCACTTACTTGTTAAGTCATGAATAGAATTCACTGATATTTCTAAAATGAAAGCATTTTTTGCATTCCTAAAGTATGCTATGTTGTTTATGTTTATTCCTAAAGTGTGTTTTGTTGCACTATGCTTTTTATATGGTCTTTGAGGTAATGATACTTTGTTAAGCAGTTCTATGTCACTATCTAGTAGTCAAATGGGCTGATACTATCTTTTGCCCCAGCTCTCTTTTCTCCCTCTGAAATTCAAGGATAATGGAAAATTGGAGAGATCGCCCTCTTTCTGAAACCAAAGGAAATGATCAAAAGTTATTACTGTTACTAGAAAACATCAATAAATATCTGGGTCTGGCATTTGTTTTTCAAGGCATTGCTATTGTTTTGATTACTTTAATCTTCACGAAATTACTTAGACTTTGTATTTCTTATTGAATCTGCTTTGAAAAGATGCATTTTTCTAGGAACTTGTCTATTTTGTATGTCTTTTGACATCTGTTGGTTAGAATTTTTTGATGTTATTATCGGATTATATTGCCTATGCTTTTTCTTAGGTTATGTAACTTTCCTCTTGCTTCTTGGTCATTTGTTTCAGAAACTGTGTTATTGTTGGACTATTAAATGAGTCAAATTTTGGGTTTGTGATTGGACTACATTTTCATTTTGTTTTATTGAATTCTGCTCTTTTATTATATACTTCTTACATTTTCTTTTAATCAATCATGTCTTCTTTTCAACTAGTTAAATGGGGCACTTAACTCATTTATCTTCAGTTTTTTTTCTTTCTTTTCTAATATTTTGCAATTATTTTTCATAAATCTTGTCTCTTTTGTGTATTCTTGAGGTTTGCTAGGTAGTTTTGCGTATATTGTTATTTCTTCTTTGATCTATGAATCTGGGTGGTATCTGTTTTTGACAAATACATTGAATTTGGCTTTATCACCTAGCAAGTAGGAAGTATTAAAAATGTACTTACTGGGACATAAAAGTATGTCAGATCATGCCAGCTCTCAGTTCCACATCCTGCAGTGCTCACTCAGAGTAAGAGCCAAGGACCCCAATTTCATCTTGGGCAGGAGGGGATCTTGCTCACCACCCACTCCCACTGACCCTTCAGCCACTACCCAGTCTGCTCTCCCCTCTGGCCACTCCCAGACCCTTCATGTTCCTGAAACACATCCGTCGAGCTCCTGTCATAGACCCTCAACTCTGCTTACACTGCTTGCTCCCCACTTAGCACCTCTAGGGTGACACCCTCACTTTGCTCAGACCCGTCCCGTCAATGGCCATGAGTCCTTCCTTGCCTGGTCAGTGCCTTCACCACCTCTCACCCTATTTCATCCTCATAGTTCTTTGCAACCACCAACGTGCTTCGGTCTTATTACACCTATAACATATTCTGGAAAATTCTGACTTCTTTGTGCTTTCATATTTTCTTCCTTTTTTTTCTCCATATGAGTGAAATCATCAGGTACTTATTTTTTCTTCTCCATCTGGCTTATTGCACTTAGCATAACTTCAAATGGCAAAATTTACTTCTTCCTCTCTCTCTCTCTCTCTCTTTTTTTTTAACCAAATAACATTTTAGTCTGTGGAAATACCTCACCTTATTTATCCATTCATGTGTTGATGGGTACTTAAGTTGTTTCCATATCTGACTATTGTGAACAATGCTGAGATTTTAACTAGTAAGCCCCAAATATTTCATAGCACATGGTTCTCGATTTTGACAAAATAGAATGAGTGAGCATAATCAGAATGGCCAGTGAAGAATAAGCATTCATGAGAAGGATCCATGAGAAGGGGCACACATGGAGACCAGATCTCATACAAGGGGTGTGTGATAAGTAGATCTTATCTTTCCTGGGCTCCATGTTGTCCACATTTTTGATCCTTTGTAATGAGTAATAAGTAATCAGGCCATAGTTATGCTTTAATATGAATAGTCAGCACTTGAAGGGTAACTTTTGGAGACTTTTTATTAGGAAAATGCCCGTCACCTTTTTCCTGTCCTAGTGATGGGAAATAATGCAGGAAGATTGAAAAGGAATCCAAAAGGTTGTAGGATCGCTAGTGGAGACCCTGGTTAAATCAAGAAATAAAGTGCTCTAGGAATGTGTGGTCATTAAAAATGACCATGCAGAGTACTATTAAGACTGGACCTTTAAAAACATTACTTCAGAGGCCCTCCCTGGTGGCTCAGCGGGTTAAAGCACAGCACAAAGAAGCTAATGCCACTTGCCACTTGCGCATGAGTTCGATCCCCGCCTGCCCCGGAGGTGACCACATGGCGCGGCAGACCTCTCCTGACCCGCCCGTTGCTCCCCTCAGCAGTGTACTTCGTCGATTTGCCTGTTCTGCTCCCCGCTCTGTCTCTGGTGAAGCCTCTCACTGCCCCTGAGCTTCTGGCCTGTAGCCCAGTTCTGTATGCACAAATAAATAAATCTTTAAAAATAATAAAAATAAAAACATTACTTCAGAGGCCTCCCTGGTGGCGCAACAGGTTAGGGCATAGCACTGCAAGCTAGCCACAGCCGCTTCAGTGCAAGTTCGACCCCAGCCCTGGAGGTGACCCACATGGCTCGTCAGACCTCTCCTGATCAGCCTACTGCTCCCCTCAGCAGTGTACTTCACTGATCTGCCTGTTCTGCTCCTCACTCTGTCTTTGGTGAATCCTCTCACCACCCATGCACCTCTAGTTTGTACCTGAGTTCTGTAAGCATAAATAAATAAATCTTAAAAAAAAAAAGAGTTCTTATTAAAAAAAAATACTTCATTCTCCTGAACTTTGTTTGACTTTTTTTTTTTTTTTAAGATTGATTTGTTTATGTATACAAGAACTGGGTTCAGGCCAGACGTGTGGGAGGTGAGGGGATTCACCAGAGACAGAGTAAGTAGCAGAACAGGCAGAACTAATACTCTGTTGAGGGGAGTAGCAGGCAAGACAAGAGACCATGTGGACCAGCTCCCTGCCAAAAATATTCAGGGGATCAAACTCATGTGCAGGCGATGCTTTAACCCATTGCACCACCAGAGAGGACCCTGAACTTTGTTTGTTTGTGCGTTTAACAGCATCCCTTGCCTCAAGAAATAGTACCTGTAAGTTCCAATGTCTGTCCCAGATACCAAGGATACAGCAAGCTACTCGTCCATAGAGTTTAAAAGCCAAAGGGGCTTAATTTGCAAGTTTCTCAATCAGAATGCTGGAGTTTACCCTTAATGGCACAATGTATTTGAGTCAAGTGAAGTGTTGACGATGTGCACAACTCAAGAAGGAAGGGAGTGAGGGGGAATGATAGCTATCAGTAGTCAATATACTCTGGTGGGCATACTTGTAATTCCCAAACTACTTAAAATGCTTGCCACATTAAAGAAGATGTAATAAAAGCAATAAGTGAATTAGAATGCATTTGGCCTTGAAGTATTGAGTGACTCCTGATTTCACAACAAATTACAGGAGGATGTTCTTGACTGCTCTCAAGCAAGAAAGCAATCTAAAAAGGTTTACACGTTTATAAGAGTGTCACAATCTTTTGGGGGGTCCATTTGTCACTTTCTTACCCAGTGTCACTATAAATGTAGGTGATGAATTTCACTTTATCCTCACCATTGCAGACATCTGGCAGATGTTATGGTGGAAAACGCATCAGTTGGAGTAGAATCATCTTCAGCATTTTTGCTGAACTTGCAAAAGGACGGATGAATTTAGGCCGAGTCCTAAAATTTAAAGCACAGTTTAAGTAATTGCTTCTCGTTCAGAGCTGGCATTGCTTACGTTATATTTGTACACAAGTCTCATAAGCATGGATCACAGTCACTAGAAATCTGCCTCAAATATATTAAAAGTTGACAGATCCAGGGATGGAAAAACATTGAAAGGGCTTGAAGCTTGAATAAACCATTCTACTAGTAGCTTCCATCCATAAGGTAGCCTGCATTGTAATGTTGGCAGGTGTAATTGTTTGAACAGGGTCTGCACTTCACCCCACCTCACTCTTCTTTCTTTCTTTCTTTCTTTCTTTCTTTCTTTCTTTCTTTCTTTCTTTCTTTCTTTCTTTCTTTCTTTCTTTCTTTCTTTCTTTCTTTCTTT
>NW_004567103.1:5119957-5126980 GCF_000260355.1 Condylura cristata | reverse complement strand
GTCGTTATAGCCTCATGCAAAATAACTTTTGCAACAGGCCGGAGGTGCAGGGGCAATGAGAAGATTCACCAGAGACAGAGTGGGGAGCAGAAAAGGCAGATCGACAAAGTAGGAGCAGCGAGTGAGATAGGCGAGGTCTCTGTGCCATGTGGATCACCTCCTGGGCAGGGTTTGGACTTGCACCGAAGTAGCCACTGCCAGCTTTGCAGTGCTGTGCTTTATAACCCGTGTGCCACCAGGGAGAGCCAACTACCTCAGTTTTTCTAATAAACCTAATAAACTGTTCATTCATTTTACAAACATCACACATAACTTTGATACATGAATGTATAGTTTTTATGTATCCATAGATTAGAAGCAATGAATGGGAATGTGACCAAAAATTGAGGAGAACAGTTTAATCAGAATGGAAGAAGAGGGCTGAGAGAGTTGAATGTAGGCTGTCAATTATTTTTAAGGTAGGCACTGAAAAAAAAGTAGATACCCGTTATCCCATAGAATTCATAAATAAAAATAATTTCATGGGTCATGCAAGTGGCAGGAAATAGAACCCTCTATGGAACTCCACTTATCCCACCTGTCCACTGTAGCCTCTGAAGTATAGATTTTACAAATCCTTGACTACAGTATGGTCATATTTTCTTTCTGCCTTACTACTTAGGTCTTCACTTTTTTTTTCTCCGAAAGCATAATTTGTAAGGATCTTGATTATCTTTTCACAACCATCTCTTCACCCTTTAGTCTACAGATGGCACATGGAATGACCACCCCCCCACCAAAAAAAATCCTTAGTAATAGAGCATACCATCTGAGATAGACTTCCCTATTCCTAAATAGGGGCTTTATTTCCCTTTTATTTACTAACTATTTGTTTCTAAACCATATAGATGACTTTGGGATAAATAAAGTGATTGGATAAAGTCTCTTCAAATTCAGAAATTCGACTTCTTTTTGATAAAACGCCTGTCCACTAGCAACAGGGTAGGTTGGGACCATATGACAAAGTTGAAAACAGAAGCTCCAGTTGGGGGGATAATCAGGCTGTAGAACAGTCTCCAGAGGAGACTGGTCAATAGTCAAACCCATTCCTGATCTGGCTGGATGCCTATGAGCCAATCCCGACTTCTGCTGGTGTCTGGGAAACCCAGCAATGAGTAATTTCTGGGCACTTAAGGCCCCTGTATTCAGTGAAATGGATGATTTGTGTTCCAGAATGCTGGGTGGCCCATACCAAAGCAACTTCAGCAAAGTTCAAGACTTCCAAGTAATCGGGGCTGCTTCGGTTAAGGGGTGGGTTCTGATTTCCTACAGGCTGGAATTCAGAGCAGAACATTGTGGGGGAATGGGGTTTAAGCATTGTACCCTAATCCATGGGTGACACCCTTGAATGGCCCGGTGGACTAAAACAATGCCTCCCGTGTGTGTTCTGACACCAACAGCCCAGCTTCGCTTTAATCACTGGTAGGCATAGAGCCAGGACAGGGCCCCGTGAGCTCAGGGGCCAACAGCAGCAGGGGACACAGGCCTGTGGTCCTCAAACTGACCTTGCCAGCAAATCCTGCAGAGGCTTTCTTTTCCAAATGCATTTTTAGAAATTAAGATGTTTGTTTGCTGAAGGGTAAGTGAATGGACTCAAGCACAAAGCAGTGAATGTTTCTTGGCTCCATTCAGGAAATGGAGGTGGACATTCATGCTAACATTCTTAACACTGGGAATGACATGATGGGGTTTTCAAACTTACGTACAAATCCCATCTGCACTGTTTTCTGAGTTCTTAGATCTGCATGTTTAAAGTGCAAGATCATAGGCACATGCATAAATACTTTCACACACATCCATCCATAAACACGCACATTCTTTCTTTTTTTTTAAAAAAAGATTTATTTATTTGTACATACAGAACTGGGGTACAGGCCAGAGGCTCAGGGGCGGTGAGAGGCTTCACCAGAGACAGAGTGGGGAGCAGAACAGGCAGATCGACGAAATACACTGCTGAGGGGAGCAGCGGGCGGGCCAAGAGAGGTCTGCCGCGCCATGTGGGTCACCTCCGGGGCAGGAATCAAACTCATGCTGAAGTGGCTTTAGCTTCTCAGTGCTGTGCTTTAACCTGCTGCGCCACCAGGGAGGGCCAACACGTACATTCTTACACATGCATGTGTGTGTCCAAGCCTGTGCCCATCAACATGCAACATGGAATCAGCAGACAGGAGACTGAAAGGATGATCTGAGATTTCAGAGATGAAATTAGAGGAATCTTTATAAATTCTGGGGCTCATCTTTAAGATTCCAGAAGCTTCAGCCATAGTCAGCCCACACCTAAGGAATAAGAGCTTTAGGAACAAGGGGATGACAAAAAGTAAAAGCAGCTCTGAAGCAGACCTGTCCTAATTAAAACTTAAAGTAAGCCCACAGCAGAATGATCCCCTGGTGCTGCCTTGACTCCCCTTTTCAGAGAAAAATGCCATTTTTCATCATGAAGTATAAAGAAGTATGAGTCTTGATTTAAAAGGTAATGGATCAGAAACTAGTACGTGAACCCATCGGGCACAAACCCACAGGTGACACACAAATTTGGAGCTAGCAGGCAGAAACTCTTAATATATATATAAAATGTTCCAAATTATAGAGAAAACCGAGAATGTTTAGCATTGTAACTAGCAGAGAAGTGTAACTTTCAGACCCCATTTCAAGAGAGCTTGCTAGGAGCGATGTGGGCAGACAGTCTCTGGACCATGGCCGTGAGCTCCAGCAGCCTTTAGCTCTGGCCATGCGCCCTCTTGGTAACTCTCAGCCGGCACCTGCACACAGCAGGTACAAGGTAGCCATAGCTGCTTGCCGAGAAGGAACTCCTTGGAAGGCAGTCTTTGTTCTGGTTCTCCCTGAGATTCTCTAGCAGCTACTCAGGTTCTGCAGCTCTCGTCTTACCCTTCCTCAGGATTCTTGATCAACTGAATGTCCATTTGACCCTACTTAACATCTGCAATGTTTGTTGCAAGCGCGTTGTAGATCTAAATGTGAAAGGTGAAACACGGCCCTCCCTGGTGGTGCAGGGTTAAAGCACAGCACTAGGAAACTACCCCCAGCCACAGCAGCACAAGTTCGCCTGGCCCGGGAGCTGACACATATAGTGCGGCAGACCTCTCCTGTCTTCCCGCTGCTCCCCTCAGCAGTGGATTTCAGTCAATCTGCCAGTTCTGCTCCCTGCTCTGTCTCTGGTGAATCCTCTCACCCTCCTGCACCTCTGGCCTGTACCCCAGTTCTGTATGCATAACTAAATAAATCTTAAAACAAAATATAGTGAAACAATACAATTTTCAAGGTGATAAACTGGAAGCAGTCTTGCTGATCTTGATGCAGACAAATTCTAATAAAGAGACAAAAAGTACTGAGCATGAAAGACATGACTTAGACATTAGACTTCATCGCTTTCAGCCCATCTCTTAATCAAAAACACCATTAAGAAAGTGAAAAGACAAGCCACTCTAGTAGATGGTGTTTATATGTATATATACGGCAAAGTCGTTATAGCCTCATGCAAAATAACTTTTGCAAATGAACATGAAGAGGGCAGGAACCAGCAGGGCCGTGCACATAGGGCTGTCTTGTCTGAATGGGAATTACCCACAGGTGTCCCTGAGGAGACATTCCTGTCCTGACACAGCCTGGCCTTGCTCTCCTTGCCACCGCCACTCCCAGTGACCACTACACTCCCGGAGGATTGTGGGTCATGCTAGCATTTTTGGATGCTCTGGGTTTAAATTCAGTTTGGGTGTCTGTACTGCTTATGACTACTACTTTCTCTAAGAACTGAATCCTGGCCTGCGACTGACATCCTAGCCGCCAGTTGGACCTTGACTGGACACCTGACCCCAACTAACTCCAGCTACTCAGAGTTAGAGCAGAGACCCAATCTGCTCATTCTGAAACAGACTTTTCAAAGTGCGCAGAGGAGCTTCAGAAGCTCCTGGGTGGCCAGGCGGCCAGCGAAAGCAGGCATGAAAGAGGCATTGAAGCTTGCCTGCGGGATCCAGGAGACAGAGATAAGACAGAGGTGTGACGAAGACACGTTTACACACTTAATTCCTGGGTCTAGTTCCCAGGCAGCCACACAGCATTCCTGAGTCCTAAGAGATACCCCTGTTTCCTTTGCATGAGTTCCTAATTTGGAGACAGCTAGCTAGCTGACTTCCACATGAGAATTTTGCCTAAGATTCCCAGAATACATTTCCCCAAATGTTAAACTGATTATAGTCCAACTCTGTTCCTTCTGCAAACCTTTACACAATTTCACATTCCTTCTATGAAAAAAAAGCACATTCAAATTTCAATTAGTGGCTCATCTATTTTAAAGAACTTGACTTAGAAATATGAAGACCACCTGTTTTGCTTTTACTAATATCTCTCTTCTCTTTTAAACAAGTACAAATACTTTCTCTTACTATATAAATGATATAAGAAGTAGAACTAATACTTCTCCCTTAATCTGGCAGGAGAGTTTGAACTGAATTAGCCTCTCTGTGACTAATTCTAAAAGCTATTTTCTAAAAGCTATTAAAGTTGGTGGTAAAACTTTTTTCCCCTCATTTTTCTTTTAAAGGAAGCCAAGAAGCAAAGTGAGATGCAGTCTGATTGCTGAGGGATCATGCTACTTCCTTCTTCTGGTTTCATGACAGCAAACATGTCCAGACTGGAGGTTTACTCTGACTGCTCGTTTGTTCACAGATGGCCAACATTTCCAGCACGATGGCCTCCTGGATGAGTAATTTCCATGGAGGTAACTGAACCACAGCACTGGACGTCGCATGGCTTGCCAGGCTCTCTGTCTGCAAAAGTTCCTTGTTGAGCCCTAGGGTGTCACTTGTTCCAGCACCTTCCAGTTCTGCAGCGGGCAGACTCACAACACTTGTCCCTGCCCTGGGATCCACATGGCCACAAGCTCAGCACTAGATAGGGACCCAGTGGAAATGGCTATGATATTAGGATTTTTAAAAAATTTATTCGTTTATGCATACAGAATCGGGGTACAGGCCAGAGGTCAGGTGCCGCGAGAGGATTCACCAGAGACAAAGCGGAGAGCAGAACAGGCAGATCAACGAAGTACAGTGCTGAGGGGAGCAGCACGGAGACTGGAGTGGTCTGCCGCGCCACGTGGGTCACCTCCGGGCCTGAGGCTGGAACTCGCACTGAAGCGGCTGCAGCAGCTTGCAAGGGCTGCAGCCTAACCCGTTGCAGCATCAGGGAGGGCCTGATACTAAGATTTGAATTCATCCCCCGACCCTGCAGGGTTGCCAAGCTATTTGATGAAATATGAAAGCACAGTGGGGCCTCCCCCTGTGATGAAGTAATTTAATAGTTTTGGTAAAAATTTCTCAAAGTTTTCCATTACACGAGTCAAGAAAATGAGAGTTCCTTCTGGGTGCAGGGAGGCTCAGCTCTACTGAGGAGCGGCATGAGGATTTCTGAAGTCCTGCTGGAGGGCTCGGGTAGGAGACACCTTGCACATTTCCCTGTGGGGTCACTGAAACTCAGAACGGCAGTTTCATCCACTTAGCGTTTCACACACGCGCGCAGGTCACGTGTCCTGTCACGTCCTCCCACTGAGCGTCTGCCGGCGGGCTGTCCCCGTGCAAGCCTGGGAGGGCTTTCTGGAGAAGCTCTCCAGCCCTTTCCATGGTTATAAAGTGTGCTGTTGTTTTTTAATAGATACACAGAAGCAAAGGAGACTATTTCCTAACATCACTGCCTAAGTACCTTTCTTAATGGCAATGATAAAAATAAAGTAAAATATAGACAGGGTTAGAAAAATACAAACCTTTAACGATAAAGTGCACATTAAACATGGACACTCCCTATCCATTTTCATTGTTGTTTCCCAAAATTGGTATTTAAGCAATACTTTCACCATAAACATAGCAAGCGGCCCTCCCTGGTGGCGCAAGGGTTAGGACGCAGCACTGCCAGATGGCGGCAGCCACTTCAGTGCCAGTTCGATCCCCGGCCCCGGAGGTGACCCACGTGGCTCAGCCGACCTCTCCTGTCTCGCCTGCTGCTCCCCTCAGCAGTGCACTTCTTGCATCTGCCTGTTCTGCTACCCACTCTGTCTCTGGTGAGTCCGCTCACCCCCTGCACCTCTGGCCTGTACCCCAGTTCTGGATGCATAAATAAATGAATCTTTAAAAATAAATAAAAATAATAAGTATGTGAATATGTTCAGAATGACAAAAAGTGCATCCTTTTAAAATAAAAGCAAAATGTCCTTTTAAAATCTAACAATATAGCTGTGACATGTGTACATTAGCTGAATTACAAACTTTAAACTGTTTTGACCATTCTTTCTTGAAAGCTTATGTTATGTCAGACCTCACCACAACTAATCTTTCTCTTTCCCATCCACCATGCCCACCTTTTACTCTCCAATTTATGTTTTTATTTCCGTGATAAATCTTAGTGCTATCTTGTCATCTCTCTCTCTATCACACACATACACACACGGATAATACTCATTTGTATTACCTTTAATTACACTTTATTAATACTGCTGCTTCCCGTGTTATTGGTGAATTTATTTCTTCTTACCTATTCTTTGAGCAAATCCCTCACTTCACTTTCTGGCACTGCCAAAGATCTCCAGAATAAGATCAGATAAAAGTGCTAAGAATGTCTTTTTCTCTTTAAGGTGTATTTATTTATGAATACAAGAACTGACTTATATACAGGCCAGAGGTGTGGGGGATGAGAACATTCACCAGAGACAGAGTGGGGAGCAGAACAGGCAGATTGACTGAAACCCACTGCTGAGGGGAGCAGCGGGGAGACAGGAGAGGTCTGCTGTGCCTTGTGGGTCACTCCCTGGCTGGGGATCAAACTCATGCTGAGGGGCTAACTCATGCTGAGACTTAGCCCCTGCACCACCAGGGAGGCCAGCTAGTGAGTATCTTCTACTTGGTTGCTACGAGAGCCAAGGGCAAAGGGCTGTGTGGCCACATTGCATGTGACATTAAAAGAAGGGTTTTGGTAGATATG
>NW_004567103.1:5118521-5119519 GCF_000260355.1 Condylura cristata | reverse complement strand
GCTGCTCCCCTCAGCAGTGGACTTCATCGATCTGCCTGTTCTGCTCCCCGCTCTGTCTCTGGTGAAGCCTCTCGCCGCCCCTGCACCTCTGGCCTGTACCCAAGCTCTGTATGCAGAAATAAATAAACCTTTAAAAATATTCCTTTCTATTCCAGTTCTGCTCAACTGTAACACAGATTCTTATTGAAAAATAAATATTTCCCTTCATTCTTTTCAGTGACCAACATTTATTCATTTTTGAGTATTAAATGAATCTTGGCAAGTTTTCCTGACATAAAACAAACTGACATTATTATCCCTTGTAAATAATATTAGATTTGGTTTACGATCATTTGGTTTAGGTTTTAGTCCTATGTTACGATATATAGAATAGTCTGCAATTTTTCTTACAATATCCTTTTCAGTTTTGCTATCAAAGTTAGGCAAAGCTCAGAAATGGACGGGGCAGGCTTCTATCTTATACTGTGTTTGGAAGACTTAGAGCATTTGTGTTGTTCCTTCTGTAGCAGGGAGGTCACTAGGGAAAGGGGTGGTTCCAGGTCCCCTGTCCCCACACCCCTAGGGGAGGGAGCAGCCGAGCACAGAGGAGATGAAGGTGGAGGGAGGTTGGGTGGAAGGAAGAGGGATGGAGAGTCAGAGGAGACTGGAGGAGGCCCATGGAGAGAGGGATGTGGGAAGAGGAACAGACGTGTGTGAGATCCCAGGACGGTTAGAGATGGCAGTGTTGATCTCTACTTTGATTTTGCTCTTTACCTTCCAGATTGTTCTGGCTGTTGCTAACCCTTTTATGGGAACTCACCAGAAGGTAAACTTTAGATTTGGGGCAGGTTTTCGGGCCTCAGAAACCCTGCTTTGGGCCAGCCCGTTTGTCAGGGCATTTACCTATGAGGAGATGGGTAAATCCTTCCTCAGTCTCCCTGTTTTCTGTATTGCACACTAATTGTATTAAAGTTCCTTTCCACCGAAGAGCTTACACACTAGAGGAAGGTTCGTCTTGG
>NW_004567103.1:5113687-5116361 GCF_000260355.1 Condylura cristata | reverse complement strand
CCCAGCTAACCAGTAAATTGGAATTCTAGAATTGCAATCTAATGTCTTTCAAAGGTAGAGATGCACATTTGCAATTCTAGGTGCTCAGAGGAGGGAACACATTTCCATAAAATTGAGAATGGTGGGGGAAAGATTGGTTTCTAACTAAAAAGCTTTCATGTCGTTTTGCAATTTGGAAAAGATGATGAGCTGTGGAGGAAAAAACAGCAAGATCCAAAGTGTTGAAGAGAAGACCTTAAGTAGTTTACCTAAGATGTTCAAAACTGAAGTTGCATGAAGGGCAATAAATAAAATATTACTATTGTGAACACAAATATGACTCAGAAGCGTGCAAAAAGGATGAAATAGCTTCTGAATAAGGCACTTGAGATCCATAAAACATACTGGTGTTTTTCTCTGATAAAAACGAAACTTTGGATATTGAAACTTAATATATGTATTCATGTATACCCCATACATTCTAGTAGAATTTAAAATGATAACCATAGTGATATATAACTTAATTTTAAATACTAAAGCATGTTTTAAATTATCTTTATATTTTGACTCGACTATTCACTGTAGAAAGCCATATATTTCACTATCAAGAATAAATACATCTTCATTACACACACGCACGTTGACGGACCAGAGAAGATTGCATCTAATCGATGGCATTAGGCTGTAGCGGGGGGATCGCAGGGAAAGGGGAGGTCCGTGTTCCCTGCCCCAGCTGAGCTGGGAGGAGGAGTAGCTGGAGAGGAGACTGGGGAATGGAGGAAGAAAGATGGCCAGGAAGGAGGAGGTCTGGAGGAGGCCCATGGAGCAGAGACGTGAGAAGAAGCTGTGCGGGCTTCTTGGCCTGCACTGGTTACAACAGACGTGGCTGAGAGACCATGGGGAGGTGACAGTGGAGCTTTTATCTTGGTTTTGAATTTGCTCTTTTCCTCCCAGACTTGTCTGGCCATTTCTGACCCTTTTCTGTGGGTCCCCGCCAGAGGGTCAGCTTTAGGCTTTGGGCCTCAGTGGCCCTGTTTTGGGCCAGCCCACAAGGGGATGGGTAACTTCAGGTGCTCTTAGTTGGAGACTGTATTCTTCCTTTTCTGTTTGTGCCTTCATTTTATTAAGGTTTATTTCCACTTAAGGTCTTATGTATTATAGTATGTTTCATCTTGATGCAGTGGATGGCAGAATCCATTTAGAATAGGCAGATTTGGGGTTCTGGGGTGCCCCTCTCCCTGCCCTGTAACAAGTCACATCAGTTACTCCATGACAGTGAATCTTTTTAGTTTAGAGAAAAATTATCCTATGTATAGACAAGAAAAATATCTGTGATGTTCTAAAAACATCACAGCAGATCCTTATTCTGCGTTAGGCTTAAATACCTTAATTGTAAAGGAGGTTTTTATTTTGAGAAACCCATTTTTCCTTAGTAAAACAGCAATGACTATATTTACTTTGGATTAAGCTACTCTAAATCTCAATGCATATTCTCACGCTATACATTGCAGACAAGGGAAACTCATTTCCATTTCATTACTTATTCTTGTACCTCTCAGTTTTTATATCTTAATTCTTTCAAATCGTCCCTTTTATGTGATTTGTAGTTCATGTTTGTTCTTTCTTCGTTTATAATTCCTGCTGAAACAAATTCGGTATTTGTATTTTTTTCCCTTCCAGTTTGCCACAAGTATCAAAGCAATGAAGATTTCCTGTCGTCATTTACTATGAATTATAATTGGCAACCAATGGTTTATTTGTTTAATTCACAAAGACTTTTAAAAATATGATACTGATATATGTTAAGCACTTTGCCTGCTGCTACGTATACCTTTTTTAAGATATGGTGTTGGCAAATATTTGAGATTCGGGAGAGAAATATAATTTTATATCATATTTGACACATTCATTTACATTACTCTTTGTATGATGTGGTGTATAGAGTAACTGGCTATTCTAATGTTATTTTTTTGTACCTATAGAAATTTTTAAAATGAGAAATGAGGGTGCAATTATTTTCACTTGAAGCAAACAGTATTTAAGACATAATTTCTCATTCCATTCAAGCCAATTTTTCATTGCAGCCAAATATCTAAATCTTTCATGTGTCTTTTAAATATTACATAGTTATTAATATGTCAGTAAAGTTCATTCATTTTTTTGGGGGGGGTTCATTCATTTTTAAATAAACACACATCCTTCCCCTGAGATGCCTAAGTAGCATTTAAATTAGGAACTAAAAGTAATAACTTTCATGGTCAATATTCATCAAATTCATCAAATCATCTGAACATTCACCCTGTTGGAAACTGTCAGAAATAAAGACAGAAAAGTCTAAGGTTAAGACTCGATGCCCTGGAGTCAGATGAAGAAGATTTTACCTTCACTGCTTAGAAACTGCTCTGTCTCATCACTTCACATCTTGCTGACTCTGTGTGTCCATGTCAAAATGTTGTCTATGATAAAAATGTACATGAGTGAATTGCTATGAGGATTAGATGAATTACTACATATAAATCACAGAGCCCGTGTGAGCTGAGTGAACACTAAATCAATGTGAGCTGTTATTACTAGCATTCATGCTCTCAATATTGATAACTCAATGCTCTGGTACATAACTCTCACTTTCCACTTTTTATTTTTGCAATCTTGTTTTGTTGTAAATATAGTTGTTGGATTAGCTTTAAAAAAAAAA
>NW_004567103.1:5110599-5111652 GCF_000260355.1 Condylura cristata | reverse complement strand
TCCATGTCTTTGAAGAGTTTTTTGTGTGCATAATAGAATATTCAAAAGCAACTCTTTGAAAATTGTTTCATCTTTAATTATTTAAACTTTAAATTCAAATTTCAATTCATCCTGAAACCTTAACTTCATATTATGAATCTTATGAATTCTATTTCTAAGTCAACACGATGTTGATAGACAGCTTTTAAGGGTTTCAGTGACCATAGGTGGACTTACTTACAAGTTAGATTCATTGCATTCATTGAGACAATGTCAATGCAGTCTATACAGTTCAAAAATTTTCTCAGTGACAGAAAAATCTCAAATACTATAGTAAATTTTATGATCTAATAGTAATAGTTATATTTAAATATCAAATAACTTGATTTAAGAGCCTGGGGGTTGGGTCAATGTTTTTTTGTAAGGCGACACTCACTCCAAGCATTTCATATTTCACCTAAGTAGATGCATTTTATTATTGGAAGAGTGATTAGAGAACCACCTGAGATTGGATTTTCAAAATTCTTATTGAAGAGACATTACAAGACTGGATAAACTGTGATTGAAGGTCTTGAGGCATTTGCAAGTTACAAAGTCAGCAGGTGTTCTTTGAAAAGACTTTGAAGTTAATTAAGTCTATCAGAAAATTGCTCAAGCATTGCTTTTTGTATGTAGGATTTTCATTTATTTATTTAAGGTTATGTTTACTGTGGCTAGTAGTGACTTACAATACTGTATGTGTTTTAGGGGTACAGGTTCACGCCTGTACAAATGCATCTCATCACACCATGCACCATTAATGTAGGTTAATGGTTATCTCCCAGAGGGGGCTCTGATCACAAGGAAAAGTGCCACACCAGCTGGGACCCAAATTTTCTCTTTCTCAAGATGCTGAATCATAATACATATGCTCCAATATCATAGTAAATGTTGGCTTGAAATCTCAAGCACGTAAATCTCCCAGATAAACAAATTTTCATCTGAATTCCTCTATTAGAACATATAATCATTGATGTTAACAAATATTTAACATTCTAGTTGCACAGAATCCTTCATAACACAAAATGCTAATGA
>NW_004567103.1:5100788-5110276 GCF_000260355.1 Condylura cristata | reverse complement strand
TACCTTGAAGACTGCAGCTGACTGTTAAACAGTGTTGCATCTCCTTGGCTATTATATTATATTAACTATTATATATTATATTATATTGACTATTTTCTGTGTCATATAAAGACATATTGAGGCCATTCTAGCAGTTTCCAAGCAGCCATTTTGAATTTCATAGAGTGGTTTCATGGGTTAGTCCAGTGACCCTGATGACCAGTGGCAGAAAAAACAGTGTCTGGAGCTTGGTTCAGGGACAGCAGACATGGGGGTAGCCATCACCGTGTCCCCTGTGCAGGGAGGGGGACACAGCTCGCTCTCCAGCATGACCTTGCTGTGATTCCTGCCAACTACTTCCTTTCATTCCTAATCAATTTGTGAAATCTAGTTTCTCCATCTCAGTGTTTTCTAATAGCTTTCTGATGTATGCTACTTTCTATCTTTATGCTACTGTTTGTAGCTAAGAAATCCAATGCACAGAATTTTGCTTAAAGTAATAAAACTCAGTGAAATAAGAATTGATGAATTTTAGGTAGGTATTTCTTTCACTCATAGTCCAACTTATTACTATTTTAAAGTACTTTATGCTAAGCAAGTAATCAATGGCTTTGATAAAAATGTATATAAATATGCAGAAAATTGGGAAGACAAACAGCAAATTATTAAATATATTACTTTTGTGTTATGGTTGTAGATAATCTGTTAATGTTTTCTACTTGTGTGTATTTTCCAATTTATTAAAATAAATACTTACCACCTAGGTCATTTTCAGGTTTTAAATTTCTAGAAAATAGCATGGCATTTGTATATCATCACTGCTTTTTAACCAAATAGTCATAAGCTATAGAGAACAATACCCGACTGATAGCCACAATATCTGAGAGAAGTTAATGTTCATCTCCTAGGCACCACTGGAAACCCACATTATGTTATTTTTTTTAACATTTATTTATTTGTGCACACAGAACTGGGGGACAGGCCAGAGGTGCAGGGGCAGTGAGAGGCTTCACCAGAGACAGAGTGGGGAGCAGAACAGGCAGATCGACGAAATACACTGCTGAGGGGAGCAGCGGGTGGGCCAGGAGAGGTCTGCTGCACCCTGGGGTTCACCTCTGCCATATAGGTCACCTCCCTGGTAGGGGATCAAACTAGTGCTACAATGACTACAGATAGCTTCATAGTGCTGTGTTTAACCCATTGTGCCAGGGAGGGCCCTATTCCAACCACTTTTAAGCTTCTGGTCTCTCATATCATACAACAGTAGTATGGTCCTTAGGCGATTAATCTGATACATTAGCAATGGGACTGATCCACATAGACATGGATGCACCAAATAGAAGCAGCAACAGTAAAATCATTCAGGAAAAGGTTACTGCTAACATATTGTTTATCATTACTATAAAGTTATCTGCTGTTGATACATCTTCTAAGTTTTGGTATGTCAAACATCCACCATCATTCAGTTCTAAGCCTTTTCTAATTACATTATACAATTCTGCTTGAGTCACGGATTATTTCAGAAAGCTGTGACTTTAGGTAGCTAAATACATTGTAAACTAAGCTTAATAGAAAGATCAGAAATCACTTTTCTGAGAACTTAACTGATTAGGGATAGGCTAATCAGTATTCCAAAGGGAATTCATACCTCATCTCCAAATATGCTTTGATTATCTGAAACAATATAAAGGAGCAAAAATAATGACAGTTTTGTACTTTTCTGTAACTACCACTACGCTTCTGTTTGAAAACGCGAGATTTAGGGTGTTACTCCCCCCACACTGGGGTTGTCTGGGCTCCTGCTCTGTGCCCAGCACTGTGACTGCACGGCTGAAACCCCGGGGAGGTGACGTCCTTGCTCCTGGTCTGTTTCCTCTGCTGTGAAGGGAGAGGCCAGGGTAGATGAGTCTCATCTCAAACCAACGCTGAACAGTGGGGTTTGTTCGTTCCCTAGTTACCGGGAAGACACAAACTCCGGCCAAGAGGTATGAGATAGGGAGTTACCCAAGGTCCTGAGTCACGCCGCACTGGAGAGAAAAGGCTGTGATCCCAGTGATCCCGCCATGGGGCTCGTCTGCTCTTGCCAGGAAGCTGCTTGCTGAGGCGACCCCACTGAGCTCTTCCAGGCAGGCGCTCAGCGCAGGGCCAGTAGGGGATGAGGAAGGAGGGAGATGCTGCCCCCACAGCCACAGCCCTGGGAGCAGCCCACAACTGATCCCCTTAGCTTTCTGGCCAAACATCCTTTCAACAGGGTAGAGATTATAGACTACAAAGCAAGGAATTTGCACATTAGATATTTTAAGCATTTGTAACATGAAAGAGATTTTAAGCGATTAGAATAAAAGGTCAGTGTTGCAAATTCTCTTCAGAAGACAAAACTGAGTAATGATTTAGCCACTATCTTATTTTAGAAGCTTTTCATTTTAGCAAAGTTTTAGATTTACAGAGAAATATACATATGGCACTGTCCCTCCGGCTCCCACCTCACATACGCACAGGGGCCTATTATGAACATCTTATATGTGTCTGGTGCATTTGCCACAATTAATAAACCAAGCTTCATATATTGTTATTAGTTAATGCCCTTACTTGTTCAAATTTCCTTAGTTTCTACATCTTTCTGTTACTCAAGATAGCACATTGCACCCTTGTGCGATAAATTATTAGCATATAAGATGTAATAATAGGGACATTGTGTGGGGGGGAGGGACTAATGCCATATGCATATTTCTGTGTAAATCTAAAATTTTGCTAAAATAAAAAGCTTCTATAATAATACAGTACCTAAATTATCACTCAGTATTGTATTCTGAAGAGAATTTGCAAAACTGATCTTTTATTCTAATCGCTTAAAATCTCATGTTACAAATGTTTGAAATATCTAATGTGCAAATTCCTTGCTC
The DNA here is from genome assembly GCF_000260355.1 of Condylura cristata. Classification (NCBI taxonomy): domain Eukaryota; kingdom Metazoa; phylum Chordata; class Mammalia; order Eulipotyphla; family Talpidae; genus Condylura; species Condylura cristata. The sequence goes on along the minus strand of NW_004567103.1, from coordinate 5,107,394 downwards.
TGTAGTCTACTATAATCTCTCATAGTATACACATTACACCCATGATATACACATTACATTTGTAATATACACATTATGCCCATGTCTTCCTAGGACCATAGTTGACTAGGCATTATTAAGATGTGGAAAATATCTCACTTGCTTAAAATCAAGTACACTTGAGGCCCCACCTCATTCTAAAATAGTGATCTTACCTCTAAGGGGGCAACTTGTGGGAAGGGATCTCTGGGGCCTCAGCTTGATGCTGAGGAACATTGGGTTACTCTCCTGGTAACTTTGGGTCACAGATGGCAACAGTGCTTCAACCAGCATCTTCTTCTTGAAGATACAAAAGGAAATTTAGTGGTATACAACTTGGAAACAGTAGGCACAGAAGAATCAACAATAATGAAAGATTTACAAAGAACTCTTATAGCTCCACCAAAAGAAAAGAAATAGCCCAGTTAAAAGATGGGCAGAACAAGGGGCCCTCCCTGGGATGCAGCGGGTTAAAGCACAGCACTGAGAATCTAAAGCCACTTCCGCATGAGTTCGATTCCCGCCTGCCCTGGAGGTGACCACATGGCGCGGCAGACCTCTCCTGGCCCGCCTGCTGCTCCCCTCAGCAGTGGACTTCGTCCGTCAGCCTGTTCTTCTCCCCATTCTGTCTCTGGTAAAGCCTCTCACTGCCCCTGAGCCTCTGGCCTGCACCCCAGTTCTGTATGCACAAATAAATAAATCTTTAAAAAAAAAAAAAAGGGTAGAACAAAACTGGCACTCTCCAAAGAAGAAAAAGAACTAACCAACAAGCACACGAAGAAATGTTCATCATCACTTATCGCCAGGGAAATGCAGCTCAAACCACAATGAGACACCACCTCACACCTGTGGAATGGCCCACACTGGAAGACCAGGAACAATAAATTCTGGCGAGGATGTGGAGAAACAGGAGACCTACTATACTGTGGGAGTGTAGACTGGTCCAGTCCTTATGGAAGACAGTCTGGAGGCTTCTCAAAGGGTTACAAATGGATCGGCCACATCACCCAGAAATTCCATCCCTAGGTATGTACCCAAACAACACAAAATTGTCCATTCGAAAAGAAACCCGCACTCCCATGTTCATCGCAGCACTGTTTACCATATCCAGGACATGGGGTCAGCCTACATATCTGGACACAGGGTAATGCATTGCGAAGATGTGTAGATAACATTGCTACATCTAGATAAAACTTGTCTTATCTAGATAGAGCAACTTACGCCATTTTCAGCAACATGGATGAAATTGAAAGAGATGATGTAAAGTGAAAATAAGTCAGGAGAAACATAAGTACTGGATGGTGTCACTAATACGTGGAATATAGAGAAACAAATCTTAGAACCTGAGAAAGACAAGCTTAAAAGCTAACCCTTGAGGGCCCTCCCTGGTTGTGCAACAGATTAAAGCATCGTATTATGAAGCTCTCCAAAGCCACTGCAGCACGAATTCGATCCCCTGACCCGGAGGTGACCCACATGGCATGGCAGACCTCTCCTGACCTGCCCGCTGCTCCCCTCAATAGTATATTTCTGTAGATCTGCCTGTTCTGCTCCCCACTCTGTCTCTGGTGAATCCTCTCATCCACCAAACCTCTGGCCTGTACCCCAGTTCTGTAAGCGTAAATAAACCTTTAAAAAAAGAAAAAAAGCTAACCCTTGAAAATTGACTCAAGAACTAAAGCATCCAGTGTTGGCTGAATCAAAGAATCAAGACTGAAGGAAGAAGGATGGACTGTGGTGCCGCATGGTGTTGACGCCAGTGGGAGAGAATTCTTATGATACCACAGATTAAAGAATTTTAAAAAAGATTTATTTATTTATGCATACAGAAACAGGGTACAGGTCAGAGGTGCAGGGGCAGTGTGAGGACTCACCAGCGACAGACTGGGGAGCAGAACAGGCAGATGGAGGAAGGACACTGCTGAGGGGAGCAGCAGTACAGGAGCAGGGGAGGCTGCTGCTCCATGGAGGTCACCTCCTTGGTGGGAGAGCTGACTCTTTGCTTCATTGTGCTGTGCTTTAATTTGTGGTGCCACCTGGGAGCGCCCCTAAAGAATTTTTTTTAATGAATGACTGTTTTTCATGGCACTTCATTTTACTAGCATACGCTTCATTCACTGCTGGAGGACATTTTTATCATATTTAAAGCCAAGCAGTTGAGTGAAGCAGTAATGTTGACACAGTTGGATTTAGCATATGGATGTGTTTTTTCTCATGTATGTGCTTTTATTATCATTGCTGGTTATCTCAACTATTTGGAATGAGAACCTCATCCAGGAAACCATTGCTGGTACTGCACACTGGGTAATAACTTGCGAAGAACGTGCTGTGTCTGTAGGAAAGCATGGTACATCTTGCTCTGGGTGTTCAGTAGGCTGCAAAGCTTTATGGGTCACCGCTAGGCTTTGCCGTCAGATCAGAATAGGCACCATTCAAGTAATATCAGTGTAACTTTGTAATCTCTAGTCTTCTGTGAATAGTGACTAAGAAACATGAATGAATGCAAATTTGCAGGAAGGTGGGACTGCCTGACTGACGCCATGTGCTTTTGAAGTACTGAAGTACTGACATTTAGAGATACAGATATAGATAGACAAGACATCCTGAGATATTGCACGAGCCTGCCTCTGGGTGTGTGTGTGTGTGTGTGTGTCCACCTGTAGGTGTAGTCTGCTTACTGTTTGTCCTTTGTGACCATTTGTTTGTCCTTGTGACCCAGCACAGTGTGATGTGGTTTATCTCATTTATCTTCCCAATAACCTACAAGATGTAACTTTTCCCTTCTTGCACTGATTTTAGGGGGATAGTGACCATTGCCCAGCGTCTCAGAGCTGGAAAATGACAGAGGCATATCTGAGCTCACTCCAGTGGAAGGAACACTGGGCTTCCCCCAAAGAGCTCACATAATGCTTCACAGCTCAGCTCTTCCTCGGGGTGGGGGGTGAGTTTCATGCCACGACTTTCCAGGTGGCTCAGCATGGGTGGGTGTACGGGCTTGACGTCCAGATCCCAAGCTCTTCCCTGTGGGCCCTTTGCTGGAACTGCTTTTTCCAGGACTGCATAGGCTGTGGAAGCCACCAGAAGGTTCACTCTCCTCTGCCCTGTCACAGCTTTGCTGGATCTTTGCTCTAAGTCATCTTCACATCCAGCCTGGCTCACCTGGTTCTGAGCTGTTCACTCTTGTCTCTTCTTTAACAGTGTATGCCATGGTTGTGATTTTTATCAGATAATTTTCAATTCTTCCAAACTTCATTGGACAATTTTCCCTAGGAGGGAATTCTCAGGGAGAGATAGAAGTATTTGTCTGTCCCTTAATATATATGTTTCCACTTTTCGTGTCCTTTTCCTCACACAAAAGATAAAAAGAGAAACTCCTTGCAGTGGCCAGAGATTTGCACCCTAATGAATCTGGTGATTATTTCCTTTTCCTGTCCCCAATTTGGGAGAACTGAGGGGGTGGCTTCTGGTCTTCTGGCTCACGTCAGCCGGGCAAGGAAGGTCCCTAGTGAGCTCATCAAGCACTCTCAGAACTATTTAACAACTCCTAGAAGCCCTTTAAAAATGTTTCTGCTATGGAGTATAAAGAACAAGGGGGGGGGAATAATAATAATGATTATGAACAACTATATACCAGAGACATTTTACAGAGGTGGAGTGGGGAATGGGATCAAAAATGGGGTGGGGGGCGGGAAGTGCACGGGACTATGGTGATGGCACACGGGTGATTTGATGATGGGAAGCCAACGGAGATTACAAATGAGATGGAAAAAGGCACAAAATGATGTAAAAATAAACTATTATATTATTAAAAAATGTTTCTGCTATAAGACTGACATTCCTTTTTTTAAGATTGATTTATTTATGCATATAAAACATTTATTTATTTATTTATTTATTTATTTTAAAGATTTATTTATCTATACATACAGAACTGGGGTACAGGCCAGAGGCTCAGGGGTGGCAAGAGGCTTCATCAGAGACAGAGTGGGGAGCAGAACAGGCAGATCGACGAAGTACACTGCTGAGGGGAGCAGCGGGCAGGTCAGGAGAGGTCTGCCACACCATGTGGTCACCTCCGGGGCAGGCGGGGATCGAACTCATGCGGAAGTGGCTTTAGCCTCTCAGTGCAGTGTTTTAACCCACTACGCCACCAGGGAGGGCCACAAGACATTTATTTTAAGATTTATTTCTGCATACAAGAACTGGGGTACAGGCCAGAGGAGTGGGGGGTGAGAGGATTCACCAGAGACAGAGTGGGGAGCAGAACAGGTAGATTAGCTAAAATGTACTGCTGAGGGGAGCAGCGGGTGAGACAGGAGAGGCCTGCCATGCCATGTGGGGCACTCCCCTGGCTGGGGATCAAACTCAGGCCATAGTAGTAACAGACCCTCTCCACCTGGATGGATCTTGCATTGCAGTGGCTACAGATAGTTTCATAGTGCTACACTTTAATCTATTCTACCACCAGGGGGAGCCAAGACTGGTGATTCTTAAAAAGGGGTTTCTTTTGAATATTTCCAAACATAATTAATATAAAGTATCCAAATACACAAAATACATAATCACATATTAGAACTTGTGCTCTGCTTCCTCTGCCCTTTCTCTGCTAACATCTGGCCCTTCACCTCATGGGCCAGCTGACCCCCTTTTAATTATAGTGCACCACAGTACAGTCATTTACAGAGCCTCCCCATCTTTCATGTTCCTTTCACTTCTGCTCAAAAATGATATACTAGAAATGGTGATTAAAATCTGGGATTGGAATCGAACGGATGACAAGTAAGCATGCAGGTAACTGATGACCCAAGACAAACTAACCCAGCACCACAAGCGAAAATTAAGTAATTCCATCCAGGCCAAATATATATATATATATATATAAAACATAAAAGCAAGCCTTTATCATTTCACAGGTCCATGCTTCTGATACTAAGCTCTCACAAAAGAAAGGCAAAATTGAGACAATCACAGGAGACTGGCTGTTCATCATACAAAAGTCTTCAGCTCAGTTTGATGTCATAATGCTTAGAAGATAGACGACTTTGTGCCAGGATGAAAATGCAGAAATAGACCCTGTATCTCTTGCCTGGCATTACAGACGATGGGAAGCTCCATGCTGAATGGAAGCCCAACTTTTCTCTGGAAACCACGGATGAAAGCAGCTTGAATGGGCACCAAAAGGAACATTAGAAACCCCTGCAGGTGTCTTTTCAAAGGGAAGCCTCATTTTCCAAGCAATTAATGGCGACTCAAGTCAACAGGATAATAACCAGGGCCACACCGAGAGATCCCAGCAGGGCGGCCACAAAGCCTGGCCCCACAGCTGCCCTGGCAAGAGAGGGCTGGCAGGAGGGACTCTCATCCTGCACACTCTGTGTGAGGTGGAAGTGGACAGTGACCATCAATCAGCTGGCAATTGGCTTTGCCTTCCAGGAAAGACCAGAATACTCCTCAGCTTCTGCCTGTCCTCTCTGGATTCACTATCACTCAGCAGTGATAACAGTAATAATTGTTGTTGCTGAAAACTACAAAAAAGAAAAGTGATGAGCGAGAGGTATGCCACCAGGCACAGGATGGCCCAGCTTAGGTGTGATGGTCTCAGTCCCAATCCAATTCCCTCTCTAGCTTCAGACCTGACACCCACTTCACATAAGGCTCCGATCCCTGGTTCAGTCTTGGCAACAGGAGTTTATAAGAAAAAAAAGAGTATGTGTTGCTGAATCAGAATTAACGCTTCTTTTCTGATTGGAAGCGCTTCTTTTCAGAATGAGATAAGATATCACAAATTTTAAAAGACATGCCCCCCCCCCCCGTTACTTGTGGGGGGAAGAGCAATACTTCTGATTGAGCTCCCCAGAGGACATCAGTTTAGTGGCTTATTCTCTGGACAGAATTGAGATAATTTATTCTCTTCTCTCATTTGGTGAGCTGAGTTGCATGGCCCCATAAAAAACTGGTTGTCATTTACAACTCACACGAAACTGTATCAGCACATCTTGCAGACATTCTGGGCCTTGAGAGATACAGCTATAGCTCATGTCTGATTAGCCTTGTGACAAATTTGTTTCTACACTTCCTGTTTGCTGTTTAAAGACCCAGTGGTTCAAATGGCCAATGTGATGTTTAAGTACGGGCATCCCAGGGTGACCGAGTTAGGGAATGCCGAAATAGCTGGTATTTTGTGGGGTATCTGTGAGGGTATTTCCGGAAAAGATTAGCACTTGAATCCACAACTGAGGAAAGACTTGCTTCACTAGTGAGATTGGGCATCAGGTAATTGGTGAGCATCCAAACTAAACAAAATGGTGGAGAAAAGATAAGTTCTCGTTTTCTCTTCTCAAGCCAACAAACCCGTTTTCTCCTCTCCTTGGACATGAAGATTCGCCTCAGAGGCCTTAAGAGATACAGCTATAGCTGTATTTGGACTCATGGTGCCCCGACTCTCCCACTCTTGGTTCTCAGACCTTGGTTTCTGACTAGAAGTTGGTTTAGTCCAGTTTTCCTGGTTCTCTAACTTGTAGACACCAACCTCCCACTCTTGATTTCTGACTAGAAGTTGGTTTAGGCCAGTTTTCCTGGTTCTCTAAC
>NW_004567103.1:5082319-5100688 GCF_000260355.1 Condylura cristata | reverse complement strand
CCAGTTTTCCTGGTTCTCTAACTTGTAGACACCAACCTCCCACTCTTGATTTCTGACTAGAAGTTGGTTTAGGCCAGTTTTCCTGGTTCTCTAACAACATATTATGGCATATTTCAACTTGCTATCATATCAGCCAAATTCCAGAAACTAGTCTCCTTTTATATATTTATCATGTATGTGATATATACATCACACACACAAAAGCACATGTCCATCTCCACTTAGTATATATATTAAATCCTATCAGTTCTGTTTCTCTGGAGGACCCTGACTAATCCGCCCAGATTTGTAGATTTGCCATGTCCTTCAATTTAGCACAATGGAGCTTAAAATACAGTGTGTACACTAACTACTATTTAGGGTTGCACCCATAAAATACATGCTTTTAAAGTCATTTAGAGATGTCACAGTAGTCATTTGAAGCTAACTGTTAGCCCAAAGCAAGTGGAAACACTATAGATACTCCTTGTGCAAGCACATCTTTCTGCAATTAAGCAATAAAAGTTGTACCCCAAGCAGAATACTAAATTTGATCCTCCCATTAAAAGTTAAGTTTCAGAAAACGGAAAATGCTCACTTATTATTATTAAAAGAAACCTTTGCCTGTCTTTTTTTTTTTTTTTTTTTAAAGTGTGAACCCTCCTAAGACATGGAACAGTTTAACTATAAACCTGTTTATTCACATTAAGGGTTAAATTATTAATTGAAAAGCTATTTGTTGGTGACATATAAAAATAAATATCACAGCTTCAAATTTATATAACATTCTAAGACTAGTCTAAACTGACTTCTGGCAAACAAGGAACTAAGTGACTTAGTTAAGTCACCCAAGATCACATAGTGAAGCATTTGTTTCCAAAACACTTACTTACGGCAACAAAAATATGATAATAATAATTATGGAAATTGCATAGATTTCAGCAATCATGAAAAGGCATGTTTGATCAGTAAGAACACATATTTTATGTTGTTCAACCTCAGCCTGATGTCATGGGACCTGTAATTACAATGACTCATCTCTGAAAAAGTTATTTTGAGGAGTCTCTGTTCCTACAATAATGCATTAGATTTTTCTTATAAAATGTTCCTGAAGTCAAACCAACTCGGAGGTGATGATATTGGATGCAGAAATAATCACACCGGGTAAATCCATCAACATGTTTCATCACAATGGATTTATGTTTTGCCTATATTTTCAGAGTTCTTCTCTTTCTTCCAACCACATTATTTACTTAAACAGACTCACTTCTCTGCAGCTGAAATCATGAGCTTAATTAATTATATTATGGCCTTATCTGAGATGAAATATAGTACATCCTAGATTCCAGAAAAAAAAAAAAAAACTTAGAAATAATCTGACTCAAACTCTTAATTTTAGAAATTGAGATGCTAACACAACAGAAATTACTTTCTGAAAATCACATTATGGACTATGGACTAGGACTCAAGTCATCTGGTATTTATTCTGATCTCTCTTCCGTGCTATGCTGCTCTTCTGTGTCAGACAAATAAGCAATTTTCCTAAAACTTCAGTTTCAGTCTGACATCCTTTCCTTCCAGAAAATTTTGGATTCCTAAGCTTGGTATTCAGGACTCAGCCCAATTTGTTTAAACTAATTGTATTTGCATAATTTCTCAACATAAATATGCTACTAAAGGTAGTTCTAGCTTTGAACTAGCTCACAGATGATGCCTGATTATTTGTGGCAGTTTTCAAAAAAGATTAGAAAGGTCTCCTCCATTGATGAGAATGCCATCTACATAAGGTGCTAAAAACCAGGGATTTAGCTATGATATCAATCATTTTGAGAGCCATATGTCCATGAAATCCAAAACTCAGTGTTCTGATTCAAAGAGTTCTCTAGTGATGGAAAGCAGAATATGGAGAGTTAGGAAGGAAATGCTAGATAAACAGAGATCAACACTTCACTTTTTAGGAAAAATAAAAAAAATAAAAACAGGTGGTAATACCTCAAGAAAGGGTCTGCTTCTGAAAGATGGTGTCATCATCAAAGTGCACAGGAAGTCAGCTCCTCATGAAATGTTGGCGATGGAAGCTAAGAGTAGAACATTTAGGATGGAGGCATTGCAAGATAAGAAACTGGAGGCGAGGTAGAAATGACTAACACAGCTGTTAAACCAGCTCTAGAAGTAAAATATCTTCAGGTGTGAAGTGCTACAGCAAGTAGAAGATGCTACAGAAAATATCCAGACACAGAACAGAGGCAGAGAAACGTTTCACCAGCATTTCCCACAGAGAGTGGGAGGACCACTGTAGAGAGTCACAGGTTCTTACGAATCAACCAGTCACACCTGGAAATACTTAATTTACCAGTGGATAACAATTCCACAAAGGAATGATCACACCCGAAAAGGAGCAATGCAATGTCAGCACTGCGAGATACAGCTCTCTGGTGCATCTGTGGCTGTGCAGATGTCTCTATCCTGAACCTACTCCCGTCAAAATGCAGCTCTCATCCCAGGACGACACGTCTGTGTCTAGGCAGGTGTCTCTCCTAACAGACCGCCCCTTCAGGTGCAACTCTTTCTGATGGCTTGTATCTGTGCACGAGTCCTTCTCTTTCCTTTCCTTTAAAGTATAAACCTGCCCTTTTAGATATACCGAAATGTCTCTGCCTTTTGGAGAACTTCCTGTGGACTGCTGAAAGGGGAACGCTGGTGAAACGTTTATCAGAGGTTCTCCAAACCCAACGACTCTCCCAAACATCATCCTCTGGGTCTTTATTCAAGGTAGCAGACATGAGATGGACAGGAACATAAATTCTAGATATTGAGACAAGGATAATGGCCCAGGACCAGGCTCAGAGACTCAAGTAGCATCTGTTACAGTGAGCTCTGCAACTATCTCAGAGATGTAATCATCTTTGAGTGTGGTCTTCTCAATTCTGTGTGATCAGAATCAGCAGCTATTCCCTGAAAGGCAAAGCAAGATAATCTTTACTCCTAATACTCCTGGGTAGTCAGTAGTCATGACAGAAGTTTGAAATAAAAAGATCTAAACTCGCACGCAGACTTAGACAGCTATGAATCAGCTGCTTTCCTTTCTCTTTATCCAAATTTATTTTTATGTTCTCGGAGTTAGAGTGAGACTTGTATATTATTTATTTTACACACAAGTTCTGCATTGTTTAATAATATTCACATGGCTCTTTCACAGAAGAGAATCACATTGTTAAAATCTACAAATAACAAGACCGAATTCAGAAGCAGAGCTTCTCCAAAATAGCAAAGGAAATACATCCTCGCAGATCGTCTCCATTATCCTCTCTGTGCAGAAACACACCATCGGGGTCATCACATAGTCAATTCTAAATGAGAAGATTACCAAGTCAGTACAATCAGGAAAAGCAGGAGGAGAACAAGAGACGTATATCAGAAATGTTCATAAAATCACCAGAACACCAACAAAATGTGTCAACTCTGGTTTAAATGAAACCATGGATAAAATGTTATTGTACGAGATGGCCAGCATAGTAGATCTTAAATGGAAAAATGGAGGACTGTCCATTAGATACCAAAGAAAGTGTTAGAAATTTGTGCTATTTTTCAGTGCCCTGCATTTCTTATATAAAATTAGTGGCTTTATGATTCTACTCCAGAAAAATTCACTTATTAAGTGGCTTTGTGATTCTAATACAGAGTCACTTATTAATATACTAAAGACAGTGAGTTATTTAAATGCAATGAACAAGGAGAAAAATTCTTAGATATCGAGATGTTCATTTTTTTTTTAAGATTTATTTATTTATATATACAGAACTGGGGTACAGGCCAGAGGTGCAGGGGCGGTGAGAGGATTCACCAGAGACAGAGCAGGGAGAAGAACAGGCAGATTGATGAAGTACACTACTGAGGGGAGCAGCGGGTAGGACGGGAGAAGTCTGCCATGCCATGTGGGTCACCTCCTTGGCCAAGGACCTAACTCGTGCTGCAGTGGCTGTGGATAGCTCCATGGTGCTGTGCTTTAACCTCCTGTGCCACCAGGGAGGCCCCTCAAGATGTTCATTCTTCGTATTTTCCCAGAGTTAGCATTTAGGAAAGCAACCAGTACTTTTTTGAGTTACAGAGCTGCATTTGTCAGCCAATTATAGGGTGAAGGTTTTGTGTTTGACTTTGCTCATGGGTGGTGTCCAGCTGACTTGCATCACTCCTCCAGCTGTCTCCAGTTGAGGGGCCAGAGGACTATGACTCGCCCTACACCCAGGCTCCCCTCAGTCAAAATTAGTTTGAACATGATGATCGCGACATCTGCCACAGAGGAGCTGAGTAGAATGTAAAGGGAGACACATGCTGTGGCACCTGCTTCAAGCTGCATGGACTCCTGGCCTTCCAGTGCTATCTGCCAGACATGTGGAAATAGTAACTGAGGAAGATTTACTGCGCGGTCTCTCCTGCTGCCCACAGCATTTCTCCAGAAGGCAAATCTGTTTTCTGACTTTGGTCAGTCTGATGACCAGACAAGGAGAAAGCAAAATGCTCTGGATGGCTTTTTAGTTGAGGGAAATAAATGTCTGATCCAAGTATAGAAAATTTCAAGAGCTAAATAATAAAAAAGTCTTAGCCACTCTCCTTTCGGCCTCTCCTGTTAGAATTCACTGGTAGTCCTTTGAAAGGCTCTCACTCCTTCTTTGCCAAATTGGCTGCCTGAAAGGACTCTTTGTTGGGTCCCTAAAAGAACAGAATGTCTTGTTAATTTACATACAGTAAACAGATGTTTCCTCCAAACAGCACAAAATTGGGAAATAATTCTGAAACCCAATCCATTCATTGTAGCTTTGAAAGTGCTGGCTAACGAGAATCCCAAAATGATGTACTGCCAGATGTTTATTTGAGCAGATTGTGTTATAAAAACATGTTTATGCACAGCTATTCATCCTTTGTTTTCTGCAAACCGAGTTTCATTTTAACTCGTATTTCAGAGACAGGCATTGCGGGCTTCTATTATTTATCTATTTGTGTTGTGATAAAACCGGGCTTCATAAACAGACTGGCAGTATATATGTCAAACTGACTTTATTGCTTTGGTTCCATTCTACTTCAGAAGTTGAAAACAAGATCTGAAAGAGGAATACTTTCTTCCAGGGGTCATTGTTTAATCTTTATCATCTGACAGAGATCATTTTCCCCATGTCTTTCATTCTGGACATTAGGAAAAAGAGAAAGAATTCTTTGAAATATTCTGGGATTTTTCTTTAGTATTCTTCTTCTTCTCATCAATTTTCCTTGCAAGTCAGCTCTGAATATTCTTCCAGTACAACATTGTGACCTTAATGCCGAATGTCAGCGGATCCTATGAAGGTGAGTAGCGATGGAAATCAAGAATCACGCGATTGAATAATTTCTCAGGTCTCCTTAGGGTTTGTTTTGTTTTATTTTTGCCACCTAGCAAGCTGGCTTATGCAAAGTCTAGCAACTCTAGAAGTAGCATGTAATAGTAAAAATGATGAAGCATCCTGCCTACCCATCCTGCTTTTCCCCCAAGAGGAAGAAGTTGGAGACTAGAATAAGCCCCTTAGGAGAAGATTTGACTTCTCAGCTGTTTCGTGAAAAGGCTTCATATTTAGAAATTACCTGATACCTATTTCATTAAATTGGAGGTCAGCTGGTGAGGCAACTTTGCAGACTGCAAAATCAAAATCAGAAAGCCACGTTTGCACACAGCCAGAGTTCTAATCTGAAAATAGCTGTATGCCAACACGGTTCAAGATGTTATACTGATGTTACAGAAGGTGGCTAGAATGTTCTGAGGTGAAAAGCCTGCCTTTACCTTGCTTTCATTATATTCTCTTACAGGCATTTATTGAACACCTACTATGTTTCTGATGTGATCTTAGGTGCTGGGAATATAGTCATAATCAAAACAAAAATTGTTATTAATCTAGTGGTGATGAAGGGGACAAGACAGACCATCAATAAAATACATATTCAGGGCCCTCCCTGGTGGTGCAACCGGTCAGGACTCAGCACTGCAAGCTAGCACGGACACTTTGGTGTGAGTTCGATCCCTAGCCCCGGAGGTGACCCACATGGCACAGCAGACCTCTCCTGACCCACCAGCTGCTCTTCCCAAAAGTGTATTTCAGTCAGTCTGCCTGTTCTGCTCCCCACTCTGTCCCTGGTAAAGCCTCTCACCTCTCCATACCTTGGACCTGTACTTCTTGTATACATGAATAAAATAAATCTTAAAAAAAAAAATGTCCAGTTGTAATAAGTGCTCAGGAGGAAGGAACGTGTACACCCAATGTGGAAGGTAGTCTTTGGCATGGGGTGGCGAGTGAGGGCTCTAGGGAGGAGGCCTTTGGCTCCCTGGCAAGGAGTCCATGCAAAAGTTCTCCACACAGGACCGCAATTGCAGAGCCCCTGAGATAGCTGGGACCTCGGAATGTTCAAATGGCAGACAGCATATGTGCTGGCCATGAAAATGCACGACTCGGTTGCCCTGCTGTGGGTAGTGGTTGGGCACAGGCCTTGTAACAAGGGGGGTCCCTAGGAGAAGGGGAAGTTCCAGGTTCCCTGCCCCACTCAGAAGGAGGGTGGAGCTGAGCAGAGAAAAAGGAGAGAAGAGAAGGAATCAGAAGAGGACAAAAAAGGAAGCTGGATGGAGATCCAGAGGAGACCTGAGGAAGCCACATGGAGCAGCGAACATGTGATGAAGAAGCCGGGCTTGTTTCCTGGCTCTGGATTGGCCAAGGCAGATGTGGGTGAGAGACCTGTAGGTAGGTGACTATGGCAATGTTTATATTGATTTTGATTGTGCTCTTTTCCCCCAGACTTGTCTGGCCATTATTGACCCTTTCCTATGGGTCCTGGCCAGAGGTGCGTTAGTCTCGTGGCAGCTTTCAGGCCTGGCTCTGGGCCATCCCTTTTGGGTGGACTTTTGCCCACAAGGGGACGGGTCACTTCAGGTGTTTGATTTAGACATTACATTTTTTGTCTTCTGAATTGTATACTCACTGTATTAAAGTCCCTTTTCATTTAAGTTTTATATGTTTTGTCTTGATGCGGCGGATGGCAGAACCCACTTAGAGCAGGCAGGTTTGGGGTTTCAGGGGTGCCCCTCGCTCCCTGTCCTGTAACAGCCTGACTGCCCTGTGCCAGGGCCAGGCTACCCCGCCTCACTCACACGGGAGCTGTGCTCCCCAGGCCACGGCTGATGACATGAAGAAGGCACACCCAGACCCCTTCCTGGGAGACAGGAGACCCCTCTAGTGGAGACAGTGAGGACTCAGGGGGACTCCTTTTTAACCTGCACATTCATTTCTTAGACTGACTCAGCGAGCTGACACCCTTCTACCCTAACCCACATCCTTCCCTGTGTCCTGCACCGTGTCCCTGTATCAGCCTGCACCAGCCCTGCCTTGTGGCCTGTGGTCTTCCCCTCCCTGGCCCCATCTCTTCTTAGTTCACAGGAATTTCAGGTTGGGCAGACCTTGAGGGCCATGGTGAGTGTGTCCAGACCCTTCCGGAAGAGACTGAAGCAGACGCTGGAGGCCATGCCCCGGCATGACCCCTGCCCCCTGCCGCACCCCCATTTACTGTCTGGCTGAGAAAGTCAACACTGCCTGGAATTCTATTTCTTGTTCCAGCCAACACTTGACAGTAAAACCTCTCTCTTCTTAGTGCATCGACTAAAATGGCTGACAGCAGTGACTGTATCTCTGGCAGTGCAAAACCTCTTTTGCAAGGACCTGAGAGCCTTGCTTTGGAACGTTATCATGGAGAAGATCAGGGCCTCTGGGCCCCCTGAATCCTACCTTCAGTAAGTGCCGCCCGTGAGGCCCGCTGGCTTCCCGCCTCTGGTACAGCCAATCCTTGGTCAGCTTCTTCTCCACCTCTGAGGCCGCTCTAGTTAAGCGAAAAGTAGCTCAGCGAGGTCCCCGCCCCTGTTCCCATGGCTTCAACTAGTGCTCAGCTGTGCTTGTCGGTGGCCCCTTGCCTTCCTCCTGCGGCTCTGCTTGGAGAAACAGAACTAACGCCGGCCAGTGTTAGAGGAGCCTACACCAGGGGACCGGCATGAAGATGAGTCAAGCGGGAATCAGAGAGTAGGAAGGGCAGAGCCATTCACTTTGAGGGAGAGGAGGAGGAAGAGTTTTAAGCAGAGAAAAGTAATCAGATCTGCCTTTTTTTTTTTTTTAATCAGCATTCCGGTGGGCTCTGGAGAGCCCAGGCCAGAAGCCTTAGTAGGAGGCTGTTAATAATCACCCAGAGGGCAGTGGAGACCAGCCAATGTGCTCTGGGCTATTTTGAAAGCTGAACCTACAATATCTGTTGAAAGCAAACATGGACTGTGGAAGACAAAGGAAGGTAAAGGGGGAAAATAAGGTCACTCATTGGGCATCTAGGTGTATAAAATCTGCAAAAGAATGTGTTTTTGGAGTTGACAATCAGGAGCTCAGGTTTAACTATATCGTGTAGGTATAGAAAAGAATCTGAAGGGCCCTCCCTGGGGGCACATGGGCCAGGAGACAGCACTGCAAGCTAGTCGCAGCTGCTTCAGTGTGAGTTCGATCCCCGGCCCCGGAGCGGACCCACAGGGCACAGCAGACCTCTCCTGACCCGCCCGCTGCTCCCCTCAGTAGTGTGCTTCCTGGATCTGCCTGTTCTGCTCCCCACTCTGTCTCTGGTGAAGCCTCTTATCATCTCTGACCTGCACCCCACCCAGTTCTGTATGCATAAAATAAATAAATCTTTTTTTTTAAAGAATCTGAAAATACCACTTTTTAGTTGCAAAAGAAAAGTGGGGGGACAAAGCAAAACATCAGTAATGCTAGTAATGGGAAGAGAACAGCTAAATACATGCTATTTGTTGTCAGTTCCCAGTTGAAACTGTGTTCCACAGGAAGTAATAGAATTTGAAATTCAGTAACAGGTTGTCATCTGGGTCTTCTGATTTGGGTTCCACAGTCTGAGCAACGAGGACATCCCGCCTGGACTGCAAATTGTGTCTCTGCTCGAGCCCCAGAGAGTTATAATCAAGAGCATCCATTCCTCCTTCATCACAACTGAACTCATCAGAAGGGTTCATCTTGAACAATATTTCAAAGCCACTTTAATTTCAACTTTGAGATTTTATGGTATCTTTATTTACGTAGTTTCTCTTCTCTGAGCATTACTTCATCCTCCCTGTGATGCCACCCTGTAATCTATGTCTGAATCCCATCCTTGAATGGGTCTTTATCAACCCCCTCTAATTAGCTTAACGTTAAGATGTGTTGCCAATAATGTGTCTTCATCTTTACCTTGGCTTATGTACCACAGGTACTAGCAGCCACTTGCTCCTCCATATTTCAAAGAGGTAATTTATTCACTCTATCTTGGATAGACCAATTAAATACACACACACATAGACATCTACACATATATAGACCTGTGTAGAATATTGTGTGTGTGCATATATATGCATGTGTGTATGTATGTATACAAATATACACATGTATGCACATATGTATATATTTGTGTGCATATATGTATGTGTGTGTGTGTGTGTGTGTGTGTTGAGAGAGCCCTATTTTAAACCTTGTTCTTCCTATTCAAATAAAGATAATAGGCCCTCCCTGGTGGTGCAGCGGGTTAAAGCACAGCACTAAGAAGCTAAAGTCACTTCCGCATGAGTTCGATTCCCGCCTGCCCCGGAGAAGATCCACATGGTGAGGCAGACCTCTCCTGACCCGCCCACTGCTCCCCTCAGCAGTGTACTTCATCCTGTTCTGTCTGTGGTGAAGCCTCTCACCCCCCTGCACCTCTGGTTGGTACCCCAGTTCTTTATGCATCAATAAATAAATTTTTTAAAAAATTAAAGACATTCCTATGTAGTTCCAGTGGATAAAGTAAATTATGGCATGATGGATAGAATTGGAAAGTGGGGGGGCTTAGATCATATGGAAATTATCAATTGACTTTAGCCAGGAAAGGGCTGATATTAGATTGATACTTTTAAAAATTGCTAGAAATGAAGTATGAAATAAATTTTGAGATGAGTACAATGTGATGAAAAGAGGTTAGTCAGGGGGTTTTCACAATATTTCAGTCAAGAGAGGATGGTGAATTAGGTGAGAGGATTAGGGTTAAAGTACGAGTAGTCAAGATAGTCAGGTACAGACAGTGACAGTGCTTGGTCATTTTGGGGTAGAGGGAACTGAAGAGAGAGAAGCAAAGTTAATGCAAATCTTTTGGCCTTAACTAACCTGATGATTGACATCATGTCCTCACAAAGGAAAAATGAGATTGCATGGAAAATATAGTATTTCTTTGGACTACTAGTTCACTCTGAGGTGCTCAGAGAGATGTAAGTGAAGCTGTTATCTAGATAGTTTGTATTCCTTTGGATTTCCACAATCAGATCAAAAAGGACAAGATAGAATTACGAGTTGCTATGCAATATCTACTCTACTCTTCTCCATTGCTAAGATTCTAAGGGGCTCCAAGGAGGTGATGTGAGTACGTTCACAAGAAAATTCTAAATAACTTCAAGATTGAATGTTTGAATGGAGGACAAAATAAAATAAGAATGAATAAATGAAGATATTAGAAAAAATGGAGAGTTTGGAAGGAAAGATGAAAAAAGAAAATGATGCTATAAGGAACAATGCTTCCAACAATGGCATTGATAAATGAATACAGCTAGTGCTTTCCATGTAGAAAGTTTAAGATAAGCAAACAAAAAAAAATTAATACAGTGTATTGGAAGTTCAATAAGGAGAACAGACACAGGACAGCAATTGAAATCTGTCCTGAATGAACCTGAAGACTATCCTGCCATGTGAATGCTTTTGGGCTTTAAATTTTCTCCCTTCACTTGGCTGTTCTATTATTTCCTGTATTTTTTTATTTAATCATCTCCCAGAAGAATTCTCTCTTCACTAATGACAGGGAGTCAGAGCCCACTCGCATCCTTCAACAATGTTCTTTGCAACTTCTCAATGTCATTTGCAACAAGACACAATTTTCACCTTAGAAACATTAAAATATAGCTCATCCCACAAGAACAAAAAAAATCAGTCCTCATCTGACCTAGAGAAATCTAATGGCAATATTGAAATGATGTTCATAATTGTTTGTTTTGGGCATCAGAGAAAATTGTTATTACCTGAGCAAACTTTTCCCACACCAGGGATCATCTGAGACTATGACCATGGCTTTTTGCTATCGTGGCTGTTCAGAGACATGTAAAACGAGGATCATTGGATCACTTTTATGATTAGGGAGAATGCATTTTATAAAGTGAATGTCATAGAACATTTAATTTTACTTCAGGCCATGCCCACTGTCTGGGAGCTAATAAAATATTCATTTTCTGCTGTCCTCCCCTTTGGGGGAGGTTAATGGGCTGTCGTAAAGAGCCATAAAATGTCGTTATGCTAAGAGGCTTTGAGAGCCAGGAAGCCAGCTCACCTCAGTACTGGAGTGGGTGTCTCTGTAGCATCATTGCAAGCCAGGTGTTTGAAGACAAGTCAGGTATGCAAGGTGCTGAGCCAAGGTTCGTTTGGCAAGGGAGAGAGAGGCACGCTGCCAGGGAAGAACCACCCAGCAGCTGTCGAGTTCCACCCATGTGATTATTAAAAGGATGTTCCCATGGAAGCCTCAGTTTGCTCTGCCTTCTTTCCCTTTAAAAGTGGAATTCTGGAAGTTTGAAGACTATGGGAGCTGAGGAAGAGTGCTATAAAGGATTGACCTGCCTGTAGGGAAAACAAAATCAGTAACTGCAAATAGTAGCCTATATTTGTTTACTATTTTTTTCACAACAAATTGCTACAAACGTGGCTTTCATGTAGCACCCACTATAATCCCACAGATTCAGCAGGCCCAGAATGCAGGCAAGTACAGCCAGGATCGCTGCTGCAGACTCCTCGGACTGAAGATTCCCTAATTCAGTGGATCTGAATTCCTGGAATTTCCAGGTCTTAGTGAGATGAGGCTTCTTTTTTTTAAACTGGAAGTCAACCTGGCCACCCTTGGGTCCAGCTGCTCAGCCATTCTTAGATGCTTCACAATGTGGCCGTTTGCTTTCTTCCAGGCAGGAAGAGAGGACTTCTGACACCTGGGAGATAACAGACCCTTTGAAAGAATTCATCTGATCAGGTCAAGTGCACTCAGGAAAATCTTTTTGATATGTCAAATTCATTTATCGGACTTAGTTCTACCTATAAGGTGCATTTTGCCTCTGGTATCTTTGTACTTTGCATGGAATCTTGGCAATGAAATCTTACCGTATTCACTTCCCAGTCTACTCCTGGCCTGTGGCAGCCCAGGAATTCTGTCTTCCAGGTGAGGAGACTACCCATGGTGTGGCTATGAGGAGGAGGGAGTCCCAGGATCACCTCACATCTCTGCCTTCTGCCCAGTCATCCTCACATCAGAGACAAGACACCTCCCTCTCCAGTACACAGCACCATCTCCTATCATACTGCTTATTTACTGACTCGCTTATGATCTCCCACTAGAAGGTCAGTTCCACTGGAGCTGGGACTCTGTTTTTCTTGTTCTTCATGCACATGGGCCCACACAAAATAAGGGTTGTATGCAATTTAGCTAATTGAGTGCATATGAATGAATGCGAGAGTGGTCAAGGGAAAAAATATGTATTTCTACATCCCACAGAGTGTTCTTGGCTTCATGCTGCCCACGAGGAAATGAACAAAATTCCCAGGGTCCAACACACCTCACCTTCAAGACTGAAGCCCTCGGCAGCTCTCTGGATTCGCCCCTGGGCTTGGGCTTGAGCTCTAGCAATGTTGTCATCAGCTCTTGCACTAACTGGCCTTTCCTTTGCCCTCTAGTCTTTTTTGCTTTTAATTTCTAAAGTGGATACTGCATTCTCCTCAGAGCAGTGCTCAACCAGAGCTAAAAATGCGCAAAGCAGTGAGGTCAAGCACACGCATGCATGAGCTCACATACACGTACAAGCACACATGTGCATGAGCACACATACACACAAACACATGTGTACAAGCACACATGTGTGCAAACACATACATGTACAAACACACAGACACATTCACAAAGCACACAGATGCTAGACCCCTCTGGTTCCAATCACAACTCCACTCCTTAACCAAGAACAGCTTTGCTTCTCACATATTTAGGAGTGACAAACTTCTGCTGTTATTTCTCGGCATCACTTTGGGGCATGTCGGGGAGATCATTGAGGACTGGGCTCCAGAGGTCAGCTGCCCTGATCCTGGGTAGCCCAGGGGCAGCCTCCTCTCCTGGGGCTCCTTAGGTTCTTCATAGCAGAGTTTCTGCAAGAGGCTGAGCCCAGGGCACGATTGAAGCTGTTGCTATCAGCTTTTGAGTAGCTGTGGGTCTGTCACGATCTGTAATGAGATAGTGACGGTCCTTCAGGAGTGTCAGATTGATTTGAAAATTGTTCTTATCAGGCTGCCATGGAAGTAGAGGGAAATTCAAAGTGGCAGTGAGTAATTGAAGCATTTTATTTCCTGAGTGATTGGTAGGCTGGCTCTCCTCTCTAGCATG
Source organism: Condylura cristata (assembly GCF_000260355.1). Classification (NCBI taxonomy): domain Eukaryota; kingdom Metazoa; phylum Chordata; class Mammalia; order Eulipotyphla; family Talpidae; genus Condylura; species Condylura cristata. The sequence continues at coordinate 5,087,194 of NW_004567103.1, read as the reverse complement.
TGGCTCATCCGTCATTTCCTTACTCTCCTGCTGAACGTGTTCTTTAACCTGCTCCCCATCCTGATAATGCTAATAATGCTGGCCCCCTTTCCTGGCCCATTTCTGCTATTCTTGAATTTTAAATCAACCTGCCACCTACTTTAATGCAATCCCATTGACCCTAGCATTCTGGTCTTTCATAAATAGCAAGTTACGTCATTTTATGTAGCTTCTTATTACTGAAATTGTTTAATTGCTCAGATTCTCCTAATTTCTAGTCTATTCTGTAGTTGGTAAACTCTGGAAAAAAAGTCTAATCAGTTCACATTGTTGTGGGAGGGTGAAATACTTTCAGAATAAGCGTTGCTTGCAATCCATAAAGTTCCCTACGGAAGTACTATTATAAGAACACAGAGATGAGTGTATTGTTCTGGGAGGAAGGTCCAAGTTCAAGTGCTGCATGATCATGCCAGCGTCTTGGGTAAGTTGCCACCCATGATCTCTCATCGTTGCAGCTTCTGTGTCTTCCCTTTTACTAGTTCCAAGGTCAGCAGTGTTCATTTCCTTCCCAAACTGAGCCCCGGACTGGAGGGAGGGAAGGGGGATTCCCCAGCTTCTTACTGTCTGCCACTCTTGGGCTGACCAAGTGGCTTCCTTCTGCCACAGCTAACTGCTCTGAAGAGACTGCATGACAGAGGGTACAATGGTCTGAAGTTACTCCCCTCCTCAAGTCCATATGCTGAAGCCAAACTCCTACATAAGCACAAGGCTGTGGCCTAGGACAGGACCACGCTGGCACCCTCACCTCAAGGTTACAGCCTTCAGAATTAGAAGAAATAAATTTCTGTAGTTTATAAGTTGTTGTATTTTGTATAGCAGCCCAGAGGGACAAAGGCAGAGGGAAATACCCCAGGGGGACAATGCTCACCCCTGCAGGCAGCTCTAGTTAGAGTCTGCCCCCCGAAGATGGACCTGAACCTGTGAAGGTTTTGGCATGAGACAGCTCTGATATGGCCACAAAGAAGACAGCATTGCTGCTCCAGGGCCGTCATCAAATGCTCCTTTCTAGAAGGAAAAATATCAGAGGGCCAACGAGGACCATGGAACCACCCATGATCAAGTCTCTTAAGGACTGTGATCAAATTTCTTAGTTAAGCTGACTCCTCCGGCAACAAGAAAACACTGGGCCACCATAGCACAATTTCTAAGGAAGCATCATATTTTTAAGTGAAGTCTCAAGACCTGTAATGAGCCATTCTTCACATTCTTAGCACCTCAATGAATGTTTTCCCAATAATAATTCATCTATTTCTTTTCCTCATGACCTTGAGAGCTTGGACAGTGGCACACATCAGCCTCTAAGCCAAGCTGTCTTTGGATTTTGAGTGACAAAGAGGGCCCAAGGATGAACAGGGAAAGCCAGGATGAGAACAGAACAGACAGACTGTAAATAGAAACCAGTCTGAAGATCTGTTTAGGCTCACATTTTTCCAAATAGTAAAATTCTTTGGCTGCTAACTCACGCATGCAAGTTTAAACGGCATGTGGAGAACCAAGCTCTGGCCGACGTTTTCACACAAAGGCTTCGGTGCCTGGAAATTATTGGGACACAGGAGGGGAAGCACACTTTCTGCAGCTAGCTCATTAACATGCAGCCAGATGAGCTATCCTGTGTTTCCATGAGGTGGAGATTTCTGGCAGGAACACGTGCTGCTGGATGTGGGGCAGAACAGGTTCTTGGCTGGGGGTGAGCAGCCTGCCCCCATGGTTGGTGAAAAAAACGGATTTGACTTTGTATCTCACACCGTGACCCAGTAATACACACACACATGCGTGCACACACAGGTTAAAAATAGACACAAAGGTCTACAAACGAAGTTCACAATGCAACCCGAAGCCTCACGATGAGGCGAACTCCTAACCATTGCGTTCTTCAGGTTATCTCAGAAGCCATCGGAATACATCAGGGAAGTGTTTCTGAGCATTAAAGTAGGTCTGTTGTGGCTACTTCACTCTTAGAGGTGAAGATTTGTCCTTCTGGAAGGAGTGGGGCTGAGGTGTGTGTTGTGGTTGGGGTGAACAGGTTTCCCATCTCAAAGGAATTTCAGGAACACCCAAAATTCAAACCTTTTTCTTATCACCTCTCAGACCCTTGCCATCTCCATCACTTCCAGATCCTGTTTCTACATCTTAATGGCTTCCTTTTGTCCTAAAAAGTGCTTTATCTATGCAGATGTTTTTGAATTCTTGTCAATGACTTGGAGAACATGCACATGAAATAAATGTGTTTATTTGCACTAAGAATGTCTTGAGTGGACAGGAACAGAATATTTAAGCTGTGTCTCTAAAGCACAGCATTTCTTTGGTATTCTCCCAGGGAAGATGGCTGGATTCATCCAATGATGACATCTGCATTCAAGTCCATACAAGCCAGATTTCCGAATGCAACACCCATCACGAGACCGGCCTGTCTATGAATTTCTAGCTTTTTACTCCCACGTTGGAAAATAAAAATACTTTCCTGGCCTTTTGCCTATAGAAAGAAAAGGGCGCTGCTGGACACTTGCTACCCAACAGAAGTCTGTTCGCTCTCCACCTCTAACGGGATACCAAGCTGTCAGCCGGGGCAAAGCCACATCAAATGATTTGGCCTTTTATCTGTTGATTTATTTTTATTGATGTATTCAGAAAATCAGTTAGAATGGCTTCCCTTTCCAATCACAAAGGGATCTTCATCTCCATGGTCCCTTCTCATACCCAGATTGCAGCAAGTGCTTTGCTTCTCACCTTTATTACTTCTATATTAGTCTTCAAGCTATCTCCTCCTCTGGACTGTCATCCTTCCGTGTAGCTGATTCTATTCTTGTCAGTCTCCTCTTCATGATTTCTTACATTTCTAAATTGTCTAACTGCATGTTGCTAACCTTCCACATGGATTATCTTTCTGAATTTCCTAATTGAGATTTGGATTATCTTTCTGAACTTGGAGTTAATGCATCAGAGATCAACTGAGATGTTATTTTTCACTCAAATGTATTCATCAGTGATATGTGCTTACTGTGTTGTACACTCTCTATGAGAACCCAGGGAGAAGGTGATGATGATGTTGATAGAGGAAAAAATTAAAAAAAAAAGTTCAATCAATTTATTAGAATCTGAGAAAACTTTAGAATAAGTCACATTAGGCTAAAACTGAGATAGATGAAAGGGGACAGAAAAGAAAAAGGAAAAGAAAGGGGAAAGCATCCATGAGGAATCTGGATGAGCAATGGAGCTCTTTTAAGGGACTAAGTGTAAGGGGCCTTGACCAGCAAGGCCGAGGATTGGGGTCCCAGGGTCGACGAAAGGAAGAAGGCAAAGATGGAGACAAGTGAGAGAGAGAGAGAGAGAGAGAGAGCAGTTAGTGCCGGTGGGGGGTGGTCTTGATGGTTTAATGTCTTAAAAGTCAATGGGTTTGAGGGGAGGGATCCGTAATCATCTTATCTTAAAGGAGAGGACACTTATCTCGGGAGCCAGAGGTAAAACTTTTCTCAGGTGCAGGAACTTGCTGAGCTCCGAGGGAGAAAGGAGTAGGAAAAGGGATTTGGGTGTGCTGCATTCTCAACCAGGATGTTTACCCTAAGTTCCGAGCAAGTGTTGTTTTGTGCATAGGAAGCAAAGTCCTGGTCTGGGTCCCCGACAACTAAAAACACTTGACAATGGCAAGCCAAGCTCAAGTTGAGTCTAAGCAGAAATCAGATTACTCCAGGAATCCACTCCCCCAAAACAAATATTGTAAGCCACAGAATGGCCGCATCAGATTTGTGTGGGGAAGCAGCAGTTTTGACGGCTACAGGAGTATCTGATGAAAAGAGTGCAAACTTGGGATGAGAGACTCCCACAGAACTTGAACACAGAAGGACGCCTGAACTAGAGCTGTGAGGTGGAAGTGGGGGTTGCAGTTTGGGGGTACTGGTGGAAGGCAGGCTTTGCTGATGCTCCGATGTACAGGGAGTGAGAGCAAAGAGTGAAGCAAATGCCCAGATCTGTGACCTAGACAAAGGACGCATTGGGAGAGCCATAAAGAAAACACAGGAAAGGGAACATTTCAGGGTGAAAGAGAGCTTCAGATTTGGGTGTGCCGATTTTTCTATACTTATGGGAAACCCAAAACAAGTATAGTAGACAGTAGGACTTGAGTATCGGGAGGCTTGTCTATATTTTAATGGCTTTTCTTTCAACCTTTTCTTTTTCGTCTTTATTCTCAGGCACCTCTCCAGACCCCACAGAATCACTGCCCTCACTGGCACTGTCAGGGGGCAGCTGTCATCGTCCACTATCCCTGTGTCACACGTGTGTGTGTGTGTACACATATGCCCACACCTGTGACAATTTAAACAAGAGAGTAAGAGAAGAAGCAGCTATCACTGCTTACCCTCCCTGCATCAACCATCAGCCTCTTTCCTCTGGAAGTTCCATCTGAACTCCCCCCCCCCCTTCTGTTTTATTTGTGGCCAGGACCCTATCACATTCCTGCATGCCCCGCAGAGATGTGGCATTAGACTGAGCTTACAGGCTGCCCTGAGGGGCTAACCTGCTTGGTAGACTTGGGCCCCACCAAGGGTCTTAAACATGTGTGTAACTGTATCATATTTAACCTTTAATTTAGTCACCCTGGAGCCTGCATTTAAAATGGATTTAAGGAAAGCAAATCTGGAAACCTGGAAGCCCTCTGGGTGAGTCTGTCAGTAATGCATGTAATATTTGAGCAGAATTTGAATTACGGGGATAGTATCAGAAATGGAAAGAAAGGGTAAACTGAAGAAATGCTTAGATGGGAAAGTCAATGGGGTTACTCATAGATGAGATACAGAGACTGAAAAAGGTAGGAGCAGCAGCAGCAGCAGCATCCACACC